>NC_056744.1:1763568252-1763596327 GCF_019279795.1 Protopterus annectens
ACAAAGTCCAAGTAAGGAAATGGGCAACACAGGAACCTTGTACTAAAGTCCGGATTCCAGCAAACCTGAAATCAGGACTATTCTAGTTAGAAAAGGCGGGAAAGAGGGATTTTTTGTTTTTTTTTCTTTTTTAACAACAGATAGCAGGAAACACAGTAAAATGCTTAATACAGACTAGCGCATTTGAGAGAGCAGCCACTACAATTAAATTAAATAACAACAAACGATTTTCAAGTGCAGGTAGCAAAAAATGCAAAAACAAGGTTTTCTAAGTAACACAGCAGTTCCAGACTCACTTTTCAGTGAGAACAAGCAATCGCAAGACTAAAGGCAGTAGAAAATACTTCTATCAAGTAGCAGTCACTCTTTTTCATCTCTCTGCTGCTAGCACCACTCTGCAGGACCACGAGGAGCTTTTGCTGAGTAGAAACAAGCACAAAAACCACGCCAAGCGGGTTTTTAAGAAGGGGACTTGAAAGAGCTAGGAATTAGCCCCAAATGGCTAATAAACAACTTGTTTCTGGGCTGAAACCACTCCTTCAGGGACAGATAGGCTGCTCAAAGCTCCCCACTCCCACTGGTGAACAGAGAAGCTTCCTCCTATCCAAGTAAGGAAATGGGCAACACAGGAACCTTGTACTAAAGTCCGCATTCCAGCAAACCTGAAATCAGGACTATTCTAGTTAGAAAAGGCGGGAAAGAGGGATACTTTTTTGTTTTTTTCATTTTTTAAGGACAGATAGCAGGAAACACAGTAAAATGCTTAACACAGGCTAGCACACTTGAGCGAGCAGCCTCTACAATTAAATTAAATAACAACAAACAATTTTCAAGTGCAGGCAGCAAAAAATGCAAAAACAAGCTTTTCTAAGTGAACATGGTGGAGGTGCACTGTCTGTATGTACGTGCATATTGCACACATGGGCAGGGTGACATGCCCTGTATTGGCCAGTGTTAACACCCTATAGTTTCTATTGGTGGCCAGTATGCATTGTACTACACATGTTTTGGAACTTGAGTACGCATGTGTGTGTATGACATGGTTTGACACTGCGCTGTGGGTGATGCTGTTGTTCCTATCTGTCATTGGTTTGCATTACTAAGGTTAACACTGTCCCAGCTGCATAATCCTGTATTAATGCACACTGTTCACCTATAGGGTTGCATGGACTGTGCTATCACAAACACAAGAAATTCTCACTTATACAGTAAAAGTGCATTAGTCTCATGGACCCCTGCCATAAACTAAATATATAATAGAAGGTGTGATGTTATACCAAAAAAGAGTTACATACCAAGAAGGGATAACCTCTCTGGTCAGTATCATTTGGAAAATTCAATCCCTCACTAAACATACAAGGCAAGCTTCAAAATACAAAATGGCAACGATTCCATAGACAACACTAAAGCTTTCTTTACTGTTGTTCATAATCTACAGTGGAAATCTCAGATTGGGTCACAGTTAATGTAAATGGTCACAAAGTACACTTATCTGACTGACATTACCAATTCCTTGTCAGACAGTTTGAATGCGGATTTCACCACCCTGTTGCTATACAAGGGCCACATTTCCAGACCTGCAGAACGCAATACCTGATGATTCACAGACACTCTAGTTAAAACATCTATTTAACAAGGTCCACACCACAGTGACAATGGTACTGGACAGTGTCCCTGGCTGTGTCATACACAAGCTGACATATGAAGTCACCACTCACCTAAACGCTCTGTCCAGATGGAGCCTCTATACAGGTTACATACATGTGGAATGAGGTACGGTAATGGTGTTCACAGTCCACAAGGGTTGAGCTACAATGTCTTCTTCTCCTTTTGGATGCTCCCATTAGGGGTCACCACAGTACATTATCTGTTTCCATGTCTTCCTGCCCTCTGCATCTTGCGCTGTCACTCCATCCACCTACATGTCCTCTCTCACCACAGCCATAAACCTCATCTTAGGCATTCCTCTTTTCTTGTTACCTAACGGCTTCATCCTTAGCAACTATTTCACAATATACTCTGCATCCCTCCTCAGCACATGTACAAACCAACTTAATCCTGTCTATCTAGCATGGTCTACTAACCTTCAAACCTGGCCTGACCCTCTAATATACTTATTCTTAAACCTGTCCACCCTTGCCACACCCAGTGCAAATGTTAGCATAAATTGATTAAGGGTAGAACTACAACAGGTCCTGGAAGCTCTCATCCTATCAGCCAGACCAATGTTATCTGAAAGGCTATGGAGCACAGCATTATGGAACTCATTAACAGAGACATTATGAACCTGCAAATACTGCACCATACCCACTTAGGTTCTCTAAAGGCCAGATCATGGCTCCTACACCTAGTAGACTTTAAGCCAGTCAACAAGGCTATAGGTGAGGGAGGGGAGGTCAACACAGCCTAGCTATACCTCACCAGCAAATCATACCCATCCCACATACTGGTATTAGACATAATCTCAGCAGACTGACCATAAATGATTGTTAGATAATGGCGTGACAACTGACGCACAGATGTAGGACACACAGTAACATTTGCAGCCTCCATGTACTATTCTATGCCAGTAACAAGTGGTATTCACCTGCACTCAGTCCTGGGACCACTCCTGTTTGGCATATAGCTTTCTTAGGTACAAGCAAACACAACAGGGATATGTCTGCCCACGTTTGATGAAAATGCATACAGTGGGCTATACTTTATTCTCAGGATGACACACACATCCTCCAAAAGGGCATCATACAGATAGATACCTGGTATCAAACTCATACTGTAAAGCTATAAGCCTAAGAAAGCATAGTTATCCACTTTTAGAAAACAAAGTATCCCCAGAGTACCACATAGGTAGTAGCCCCCAAAATGTGGAACAGGTACTAATGCATACATAGAGCCATGTGTTAAGTCATCTCTCCTTTGATAATCACATTATCAAAGGGTTTTGGAAATCACTCTGTGCAGCACATAAGCAATACAGAGTTTGCATGCAGATCCACAGAGGTTGTTGCACACCTATAATGATTAGTCATCTTTGCTAGACTTTGCTTGCTTTGAAACAGGTTTCAAATATACCTCAAGCATAAACCCTCACTCACACTCTTCAATAGAAACCGTGATGAGTGGCTGTGAAACGGAAGCCATAGCCCAGGGATCACTGCAGTGGCTAAGCTTTTCACAAGCATACAGAAGTGACCTAAGGTCTGGAAAGTGCCAGTACTCTCTGGCAAAGATAACACATGCGTTCATGGAGAAAGCAGAGTACCCACCTATGAAATACTTGAGGTCACATGTATGTATATGGATTTGCCCCACAGCTACCTTACATGTGTAATGCACATGCAGTTGTCATTGTGATATGTCATACACTATAAAAATCAAAACCCACTCCACATTGGCCAATGGTGTCACACACCTGGAGCATAGACACACACAGTCAGTAAGTGCAAGATTCAAACTCTTTCCTAACTACATTATGATACTACAGCAGTATGCATTTACACAACGCACTATACACATTACTGTGATTTCACCTTTCCACAGGTATATTTGTAGAATGGTGACATCATCGGACTTGACAAAGATGAGTATACCACTTTTAAGGTATTTGAGTAGTCTCCAAAAAGGTTGCTCCTGCTGAGGTAGACACTCATATACACACACACAGTTGGCAAGTGCAGGATTCAGACCCCTACCTAACTACATTATGATACTACAGCAGTACACATTTACACGACGCACTATACACATTACTGGGATTTCACCTTTCCACAGGTATATTTGTAGGATGGTGACATCATCAAACTTGACAAAGATGAGTATACCACTTTTAAGGTGTTTGAGTAGTCTCCAAAAAGGTTGCTCCTTCCCAGGGAGACACACATACACACACACTTGGCAAGTGCAGGATTCAAACCCCTACCTAACTACATTATGATACTACAGCAGTACGTATTTATATGACCCTCTATACACATTACTGAGATTTCACCTTTCCAGAGGTATATTTGTAGGATGGTGACATCATCGGACTTGACAAAGATGAGTATACCACTTTTAAGGTGTTTGAGTAGTCTCCAAAAAGGTTGCTCCTCCCCAGGGAGACACAGACACACACACACACACACACACACACACACACACACACACACACACACACACAGACACACTTGGCAAGTGCAGGATTCAAACCCCTACCTAACTATATTATGATACTACAGCAGTACGCATTTACACGAAGCGCTATACACATTACTGGGATTTCACCTTTCCACAGGTATATTTGTAGGATGGTGACATCATCGGACTTGACAAAGATGAGTATACCACTTTTAAGGTGTATGAGTAGTCTCCAAAAAGGTTGCTCCTCCCCAGGGAGACACACACACACACACACACACACACACACACACACAGGTGGCAAGTGCAGGATTCAAACCTCTACCTAACTACATTATGATACTACAGCAGTACGCATTTACACGAAGCACTATACACATTACTGGGATTTCACCTTTCCACAGGTATATTTGTAGGATGGTGACATCATTGGACTTGACAAAGATGAGTATACCACTTTTAAGGTGTTTGAGTTGTCTCCAAAAAGGTTGCTCCTCCCCAGGGAGACACACACAGTTGGCAAGTGCGGTGTTCTTAATCCAAACTAAATACGTCTTTACACTTAAGCAAGCAACATGGAGTTACAGGGTGCAATACAGACATTACTTGCTGACAGTTTGCACAAAGGTTTTTTTCACATTTGCTAACCTCAGCAGGCTTATCATACTAGGTGTATTGTGAGTGTATTGTATGCATAGGCCATGACCATGTCATATATGGGTTGATACACCACATGCTGGCACACACAGGGTCAAACCTTGAGTAGCATCTTACCTTCACTTACAGGATACTGCAATATAACAGAAAGATGATAAACTTCAACAATTGGCTGAGCTTCTGGTGTCATTCAAAGGGGATCCAGTCTCTGTCTGCCTGTGATGACTTGATAGACAAGCCTTGTTGCTTCACTAGAGATGGTTTGCACCTGTCGCCCCTATGCTTCTGAATACTGGCCAAGGCTCGTGCTGTCCCCATATTACCTTTTTTAGGCAAGGCTCAAAGGTTCATAGGTTCATAGGTAGGTACTAGTCTATTGGCCCTGGGGCCTATACAAGGCCAGCCAAAAAGGCACCCTGGCTTTTGTCACCCAAGAAATTTATTTTCCTGTGCCACTGTCGTGCAGACACAGAAGTGATCCCCAGGGTGAATTTCCTATTTCCCATCCAATAATCAAGATTTTCCTTGAAGAGTGCTAATGAGGAGCTTTGTTTGATCTAGATAGGTAGTTTATTCTGGAGTATGTGAAGTCTGTGGGACAGGAATCTATCCCTCCGGCATGTTCTGCTTATTGTGGTGACAAGGTTTAGGTCCCTAGAGCATGTAGGTTCATAGGTTCATAGGTAAGTACTAGGCTATCTGCCCAAGGGCATTTATAAGCCTAGCCAGAATGTGTTGGCTTTCGCCTCCCTTTTAAATTTCCTGGGCCTCTGTCTAGCAGGGCCACTGAAGTGATCCCAGGGGTAAATTTACAATTTCCCATCCACTCATCAAGATTCCTCTTGAAGAGAGTCTGCAAGGGGCTCTGCCTAACATCAACTGGGATTCTATTCCAGAGGGAGGGAAGTCTCTGGGACAGGAATCTATCCCTCCAGCACGTCCTGTTTATTGCTTTGCTGAGGTTTAATTCACTGGAACGTGTGGCTCTAGGAGATTTGTTTTTCTTGAGGTGGAGCATGTCCATTAAATCCGGGTTGGACATGGCCTTATACGTCAGGCATAGATCACCTCTGAGCAGGTAGTAAGCAACCGAGTAGAGCTGGAGTTTCTTTAGTCGAGCTGCATAGGGCATCTCTTTGAGGCCCATGATCCTCTTGGTGAAGTACATGCTGTTGCATGTGCCAATTAAGGTACATACCAAATTGGGCATTGTACTCTATTATGGGCCTAATGAGTGATGAGTAGAGGGGCACAATGACCTCTCTTAATCTAGAGGTGAACCCTTTCGTGATTAGGTGGGCTACGTAGAAGGAATAACTAACCACTTTGCCAATGTGATTATCAAAGGAGAGGTTACTATCTACCTGGGTCCCCAGTTCCCTAATTACATTTTCCGTACCTAGTGGATTACCACCTATGTGGTAATTTGTGGGCACTTTGTTTTTTCCAAAGGAGATGACTATGTATTTTTTGCCATTCAGCTTGAGGCCATGGTTTTGACACCAGGTATCCTTCTCTGTAAGACCCTTCTGGAGGATGTCTGTGTCAGCCAGAGAGCCGATTATGGCCCCCAGTTTACAGTCATCTGGGAACTTGGTCAGCCATAGTCCTCCCACGCTTGCCTGTACCTCAGACATGTATATACTGAACAGGAGGGGTCCCAGGACCGAGACCTGTGGGATGCCACTTGTGACTGGTTTAGAGTCGGACATGGCACCTGCAACTCTGACCATGTGTGTTCTATCCATGAGCCAGTTGGTCACCCATCTCGTAACATAGGGGTTAACGTTCAAGATGGTAAACTTGTCTATGATGCCAGAGTGGGGAATGGTGTCAAAGGCCTTAGTGAGGTCCAGGTAGGCTGTGTGGACTACCTTCTCTTCATCTAGGGCCTTGGTCACTGTTTCAAAGAAGTCAACTAGGTTTAGGAGGCAGGATCTGCCTTTAACAAAGCCAAATTGGGTAGGGTCCAGTATCTGGAGGTTCCCAATGTCTCTGTTTATGAGTTCCATTATAATTCACTCCATAGCTTTGCAGATCAGGCTGGTCAGGCTTATAGGGCGATAGTTCCCAGGTTCTGCTGTGGCACCACCTTTGTGGAGTGGGATGACTGTTGCTGTACGCCATTCTATGGGTACATAGCCTGTGGTAAGGTTGAGTCTAAACAGTGAATGTAGGTGAGGGTTTAGTTCTTTTTGGAGCTTGTGTAAGACGCAGCCTGGGACACCATCCAGTCCCACTGATGCTGTGTTCTTAGCCTTGGAGAGGGCTGTTTTTAACTGCATGTCCATGAAGTCTGGGGCTGTGCATTCTTCTGGGATGGACACGGGCCCTTTTGGGGGTGAGGGGGGGTGATGTTTGCACTGAACATGTCCACCAGGATGTTGGCAATGTCAGTTGGTTCAGTGTATTTTTTGCCATTTTGCAGTAGATGAAAGCATATCTGAGAGTTGCCACCTAAATGTTTGATATAGCTAAAGAAGGCTTTGTGGTTATCTTTAGATTCCTTGGCAATTTTTCTTTAGAAACTGGACCTGGATTATTTTATGAGCGATTGTAGTTTCTTGCTAATAATGATCAGTGATGCCTTTCCTTTTTGGAATTTTGCTCTATCGTGTTAGTTTCCTCCTTCTGTTGTATAGCTTATTTATGGGCAAGGACCACCAGATTGGTTTCTTCTTTTTGGAGGGGTGAGTCTTGGTTTTAATTGGGATGGCTCGATCCATGCATCCCTGTAGGTGCTCATAGAATGCACTTGTAAAGGATTCTGCAGATTGGATAGCATTATCCTGTAGCAAGGGGGCTTTGAAACTTTCCACTTCGGTCTTGAGAAGTGTGAAGTTTGCTTTTGAAAAGTTTTTCACAGTGGTTTTGTTGACTGGGGGGGTCAGGATGTGGATGTCCAGTGTGATTACTTCATGATCTGATATTACCAGCGAGAAGTTTACCTCTGGTGTGGAACACTGATCCCCCATGTTGGTGATGATCAGGTCCAGTATGTTGTCACCTCTAGTGGGTGTGGTGACCAGCTGTTCCAGGCCGTTTGAGTTAATAAACTCTAGGAAGCATTGGGCAAAGGACATTGTACTCGAGTCAATGTTTGGATAGTTGAAATCTCCTCATATCATGGTGTTTGGTAGAGCCTTTATATTTCCCAGTGTTCTCAGGAATACTGAGTGAGGGTCCTGAGACAAGGTATGTGATCTGTAGCAGGCTACGATCTGATAAGCAGCTTTGCCCAATGTTAGTTGTACTTGCATGGTCTCCAAGGCCTCGTGCTGTGCCACTAACCTGGAGGTGTGGGTATCCTTTATGAAAATGGATACACCATCTCCTTTAGTATTTCAGTCTGGGTTTTGGGGCCGACGCTCAGAGGGATTGGGATTTCTTTAAGTGGAGCATGTCCAACAGCTCTGTGTTTGACATCGCTTTGTATGTTAGGCAGAGATCACCCCTGAGTAGGTGATATGCGCCAGAGTAAAGCTGCAGTGTTTTGAGATGGTCTGTGCATGACATGTATTTGAGGATGCTAATCCTCTTTGTGAGGTATTTCTGCAGGCTTTCCAGTTGTTGTAGATTTCTTGTGAGGTACATAGCAAAAGGGGCATTGTACTCTATAATGGATCTAATGAGTGATGAGTAGAGGGGAACAATGATCTCTTTTATTCTGCATGAGACACCTTTTGTGATGAGGTGTGCCACATAGAAGGATTTCCTGACTACTGTGGTGAAGTGATTATCAAAGGAGAGACTACTGTCCACCTATGTCCCAAGGTCTCTTATCACACTTTCAGTGTTAAGTCAGCCAGTTGGCAACCCATCTTGTGACATAGGGATTTATACCTAGTTTAGTGGGTTTATCCATAATTCCAGAGTGGGGGATGGTGTCGAAAGCCATGGCAAGATCTAGATAGGCTGTGTGAACCACCTTACCCTTGTCTACAGTGGCTTTAGTGACTGCTTCAAAGAAGTCTATCAGGTTTAGGAGACATGATCTGCCTTTTACAAACCCAAAATGGTTGTGGTCCAGAGTTTGGAGATTACCAATGTCTTTGTTTATAAGTTCCATGATGATACATTCCACGGCCTTGCAGACCAGGCTCATCAGGCTAATGGGGCGCTAGTTCACGAAGTCTGTGGTGGCTCCCCCCTTGTGAAGTGGGATAACTGTCACTGTGTGCCATTCAGCAGACACAAAGCCTGAGGTGAGGCTATGATTGAACATGGTATGTAGGTGTGGTGCCAGTTCATTCTGTAGTTCATGTAGAATGCAGCCTGGGATGTAATCTGGTCCCATGGATGCTGTGTTCCTGGCTTTGGAGAGTGGTTTTTACCTGTGCAGTCATGATGACAGTGACTTTGCATTCTTCTGGTATAGAGATGTGCTCTTTCATGGGTGAGAGGGGGGTAAAGTTAGCACTGATCCTATCTGCCAGGCTGTTGGCAACATCAGTTGGGTCTGTATATTTAGTGCCATTGTACTGTAACTTAGAGCAGATCTGAGTGTTGACATTGAGATTCTTGACATAGCTATAGAATGCTTTGTGGTTGTCCTTAGAATCAGTGTCGACTTTGTTTTCGTTACTAGCTTTGGAGGATTTTATCAGGGATTGCAGCTTCTTCCTGAGGCTGACCAGGGAGCTCCTCCACTCATGGGATTTTACCCTCTTTTGCAACAGTTTCTTCCTTCTGTTGTGCAGTTTGTTTATGGCAGGGGGCCACCAGATTGGCTTCCTTTTCTTGGAGGATAGCGTCTTGGTTCTGTTTGGGATAGCACGATGCATACACTCATGTAAGTGCTTATAAAGTGCAATTGTGAAGGATTCAGTAGTCGTAACAGTATTGTCCATCTGCATGGGTGTCCTGAAGTTCAGCACTTCTGTCTTAAGAAGCATGAAGTTGGCTTTGGAGACATTTTTTAACATGGTTTCCTTAATGGGGAGTGGGTCCAGAATGTGGATATGTAGGGTAATTAGCTTATGGTCAGATGGAATCAATGAACCATTGACTTCAGGTGTGGAACACCAGTCACTCAGGACCCACATAACCAACACAAATAACCACAAAGTTAGCTAAATGCTACTAATTTCCAGAGGTCTCAGCCTCCAGATGCACACACTCAAGGCGCATCTCAGTATGGAGAATATTGATATATGTGCAGTAACAGAAACCTAGTTCAAGGCTCTAGAGAGCACACCAGCACTACCAGGATACTACCCATTCCATACCTTCCAGCATCAGGACCTGGATCATAGCCCATAGGGTGGAGATGTATCCATATTCATCAAGGATACCTACACCTCTCTCTACATGCTCTGTACAGGATATGTACCCATAGAATGTTGCACAGCAACGTTCTTCACACTCCACAGGGGTGGGGCCACAAAAATCCCTTGGCATTCATGCTCTATGAGCCTGACGAGTCTGCTCTTTAAGGCAATGGAGCCAATCATAATGGAAGTCAACAATAAAGAGATTGTGAACCTTCACACAGTTGAGCACACCCAGTTTCACTTCATCATATGCAGATCACGCCTCCTGAACTGGGTGGATTACTTTGAGACCATTACCCAGGCTACAGATGATTGAAATGAGCTCAACACAGCCTACCTATACCTCATTACAGCCTTTCACACCATTCCCAAGTCAGGTATCATAGATGAACCCAGCAACCTGGGCATGAATCCATACATCACAAGATGGATTGCAAACTGGCTCACAGATAGATTCCACAAACTAAGAGTTGCTGGCTACATGTCAGACTCTACAATGGTAACAACTGGTGGCCCCCAGGGTTCAGTCCTGGGGTCCCTCCTGTTTGGTATAGACTTCTCAAATGTACATGCCAATACAGGAGGGTTGTGGTTGACTAAGTTTGCTGGTAACTGTAAAGTGTTTGCCATAATAGATTCCCCGGATGACACAAATGTTCTCCAGAAGGGACTCTATGAGACAGATGTGTGGTGTCAGAATCATGGCCTCAAGCTCAATGTGGAGGAATGCATAGTGATCCCCTTTGGTGAAAACAAAGTACACACAAACTACCACATAGGTGTTACCCCCTTAAAACTGACAAAGTAATAAGGGATCTGGGGACACAAGTAGTCATCTTTCCTTTGACAACCATGTTGCCAAACTGATTGGGAAATCCTATGTGGCACATCTAATCAACAAAGGGTTTGCACCAGGATCCGAAGAGGTAGTGGTGTCCCTCTACTCTTAAGTCATCAGCCCCATCACTGAGTACAATGCACCATTTTGGATGTACTCGACTATGCATATCCAGCAGCTGTAGAGAACACAGAGGTACCTCACCAAGAGGATTACTGGCCTCAAACAGTTGTGTTATGCAACACAACTGGTAAAACTAAATCTGTTCTTCATTGCGTACCGGCTACTCAGAGGCACACTCTGCCTAACATACAGAGCCATGTCCAACACATAACTGCTGAGCATGCTCCATCTACAGATAACAAAATTGAGTCGCCCTACATACTCCAGGGATATGAACCTCATCACAATAATGAATGCAACATGCTGGTGGGATACAGTACCATCCCAGACACTTGCCTTACTGTGGAACAGAGTCCCAGTGTACATCAGACAGAGCCCCTCTCTGACACTCTTCAGTAGGAGCCTTGATGAGTGGATGGGAAACAGACAATTCACGACAGGCATCACATCAGCAGCTCCACTAGAAAGGGGCTTAGGGTACTAACTATTAGAATGAGGGCTTGGGAGAATACCCAATGGGGTGGTGAGAGATGCACAACTTGCCTAGGCTAACATATGCCTTATTGAAGATAGGTTCATAGGTATGTAGTAGACTATGTGACAGGTACATGTCTACAGATAGCAGATGTGCACTTCATTGTACCGTTATGTTGTACAGCAGGCACATGGACCACATACACTGTAATGCTTACAGATACTGGTGGCTGTTATGTACACTGGGTGAGATGTGCACCTCATGTATTTTGTGCCATTGGGATGTGTGCTGGGTGGGACAGTCCTGGCTGGCTCCTTGACATGGTCACCCTCTTACACACATCTCTGCCCATCCATCTTTAGCTTATTATACTGTGTTCCCCTACATATATAGGTACATAGGTAGGTAATAGGCTATCTGCCTGAAGGCGTATATTAGTATGGCCAGAGTGTATGGCCAGAGTGTGCAGCTATCACCACTCATGGAGTTAGTTCCCTAGGCCTCTGTGTAGTAAAGCTGATGAAGTGATCCATGGTGTGACGGTTGTTTCACATACACTCATCAAGGCTCCACTGGAAGAGTGTCAGTGAGGGACTCGGCTTAATGTAGGTTGGGAGAGAGCCTGTTCCAAAGAAAGGAAAGTCTGTGAGTTATTAATGTATCCCTCCAACATGTTCTATTTATTGTTGTGATGATGATATCCCTAGAGCATGTAGTACAGTGAGCTTGGTGTTACTTCACATAGCACGTGTACATCCGTTCTGCATTGGACATGAACCTGTCTGTTGGGCAGAGATCACCTGAGTAGACAGTATGCAACAAAGTACAGATTGAGTTAAATTTGGTCTTGTTGCGTGGGGCAACTGTTTGACGCCAGTAATGCTCTTGTTGAGGTATGTCAGTGGTCTTTTCAGCTGTTCAGATTCATCGCAAGTGCGTTGTGGTACTCTATGATGGGTCTGATGACTGATGAGCAGAGGGAACCTCCTTTGACCTACATGCAAAGACCTTGGCAGTTTGTGGGAACATACATGTCAGACTCTACCATATGCCTTTCTAACCACTTTGTGAATGTGTTTCTGGAAGTAGTGATGACTATCCACATGTGTCCATAGATTCCTTATTATTACCTCCATATTTAGGGTGTTGGCACCTATGTGGTATTTGTATGACTGTAGCTCGAGCTCATACGTTTGACACCACATCTGTCTGACAGACCCTTTTGAAGGATGTCTCTGTTGTCCCAAACATCGATTATGACAACGTTTTTGCAGTCATCCACAAACCTTGCTAAACATAGTCCTCATGTTTGACTGTATTTCTGAAAAGTATACACCAGACAGGAGGGGTCCCAGGACTGAGCCATGGGGGACAGCAGTTGCTACCAGCTTGAACAGGAGACCACAATTCTTATCTTGTGGGATCTATCTGTGCCCCAGCTGGCAATCCATCAGATGACATATGTGTTTATGCACAGGTTGTTGATTTTGTGGGTACGACGTGTGTGGGATGCTGGAAAAGGGCTTTTCAAGGTCTATGTAGGCTGTGTGTAGCTCATTTCATTGATGCATGTCCTGGGTGACTGCCTTGAAAACTATCTAGCAGGTTTAGGAACCATGATCTGCCCCTGAGCAAACCAAAATGGGTAGGGTTGGGTGTTTGTAGGTTCTCAATAGCTCTGTTTATTAGTTCCATAATGATGGACTCCATGGCTTTGCACATCAGGCTTATTAGGCTTCTAAGACAATAGTTCCCATGGTCTGTTGTGCACCAACACTGGTGGAGTGTGCCAAACATTGCTGTAACCCATTCAACAGTTTCTTATCCTGTACAGACTGTGAGTCTCAACAGACTGTTCAGGTGTAGAGTCTGTTTGTTTTGGAGTTCACACATGACACAGCCAGTGAAACCATGTTATCCCATACACATCGTGTTTTTAGGTTTGGAAAGAGCTGTTTAACCATTGTATATGTGATTTCTGGGTTTTCACAATCTCCAGGTATGATAATGGGACCTTTTGTCAGTGAGAAGGGGGGTGAATATATATGAACCTGTCTGACAAGATGTTGGCAATGTCAGTCATGTACATGTATTCATTTAGAGTTTGCACTGACTCAGAACATATATGAGTTTACATTGATATTTATGACATAGCGAAAGAAAGCTTCATGGTTCTCTATGGACACTTTGACCATGGCTTGGATAATGTTAGGAGTGCTCATTGTTTCTTGGTGATACTGATCGGAGTATTATTGATCTTCTTTGGTTTTTCACTTTCTTTGAACAACTTAAATACTTGGAGTACATAGTTTGATTATGACAGGTGTCCAATATATTATATGGGTCTGTTTTCATATCAGTGTCTGCACAAGGCAGGATTGGTGAATAGTGACAAGTGTCTGGAGTAAAAACTGCAAATGTCAGATATGTGTGGCCCACTGCTGTACTCAGATGTGGCCTAAGTGTATAAGCATGCCCAGTATGACCTTTCAGTATTGTTGCTGACTGAAATTTGCTAAATTTGTTTGTGTGTGTGTGAGCATGCCCAGTATGAGCATATATACTATATGTGTGTGAAAATCAAGTTGGTTTTTACTTCAGGGCTCACCTTTGTGTTGTACATCGACAGGAAGCACATAGTGCCTGCAGGGCTTCCATGAGTCATTCTACATACAGTGGGGACAGCTATTATTTGTACATTTCTACCCGGGGGGGGCACACCTGATTGTTACTGTGGGTGTACATAGGATGAAGGGTTCACCTGACACTTATACACATTTGCTAGGCCTGCACTGCTATGTCAGGTACTCCATTTCAGTCTGTACTGTTGCCTATCGTACTGGCTTGAGGCATACCGCTTCCAATTACACGCATATTAGTTTGTGACTCCATAGCCTACCCAACCCACATCACACTGCCTGGCCTGCTGTTATCTGTCTGCATAGGCCTGGGGCGAGGTTACTCATATGCCTCTTCAGAGGGCATGATACAGCATTTGTTTGTGTTTGCGTTTGTCTACATTTGTCCTGCTGGCTGTGACTGTTAGGTATGTGACCCCCCCCCCCCAACTGGTATGTTTGAGTGAGATAAGTTGTGTCTGTGCCAGTGAAATGCTGTCATGGCTTAGTGGTTCAGTACTGTGACTATAGTACACAGTATCCTGAGTTCGAGCCCTGTCACTGCTTTTTATTTTCCTACTGGGCAGACCAGACTGCTTAAGGAACAGTAAAGCAGGTGTGAATGTGTTTACCCGACTTTGCTCAACGTTGCCTGACTTTGCCCAACATTGCTCAACGTTGCCGACGTTGCATTGGTTAGCGCAGTGCGCAGCTACACGCAATTGTATTTAAATATGCTCAATACTGGTAAAATGTGCGTAGCAGTGCTTTATATTGCTTAAAATAGGGCACTCATGCCTCAGGTGGTGCTGCAGGGCTGCCTGTGTCAGATGCACATAGTACACTCCCTATACATGTTTGAAAACAGGTAGTGTCAAGTTAGGCATCCCTTTTACTGTATGTGTGAGTCAGAGAGAGAAGTCATTTCCAGGGTTCCTACTGAGTCAGTGTATGTGCTATGCGTTGCCTCTTTGCCAAGGCCAGGGCATACTGGGCATGCCTCCTTCTGCCTTCTGGGGCAGGCTCAGGTTGTTCCTCCTCCGAGTCTCGCTGTGCCTGTGCAGGCCTTGGCAATGGTGGGGGGGGGCTGTGGCCCTTCCCCATGCTGTTCCTGCTGCAGCTGTTTTCATAGGATCATATTGTGTAGCATGGCACATACCATGACAATTTGGGTACATGTAGTTGGTGAGTACTGCAAGGCTCCACCAGATGTATCCAGGCACTGGAATCATGACTTGAGCATCCCAAACACATGCTCAATAATGTTTCTTCTTTGTGCGTGTGCCTCATTATGGAGTTCTTGTTCGGGTGTGTGTGCATTTCTGATGGGTGTCAACAGCCATGGCTCCAGTGTGTATCCAGCATACCCCACTAGGTGACCATCAGGGATGTCCCCACTGGCAAATCTCTGGTACAGCTGCGTCAGATGCCAGATGTGGGAATCGTGATAGCTTCCAGGGCAGCCAGCACACACATTCATTATTATGCCCTGGGCATTGCACACAACCTGGCAGTTGATGGAGGGGAAGCCCTTGTGGTTGATGTAGACCCTACCCCGCTCACGGGGTGGTGCTTTGATGTGTATGTGCATGCAGTCTATTGCACCCACTACCTCAGGGTATTCTGCTATTTGGTGGAAAAGATGCCTATTGCTGGCCAATGCCTCACGGGAATTGGGGAAATATACGTGCTCACCGACGTGTGCTGACATGGCATCCAGGAACTGGTGCAGTACCCTGGATGCTGATGCCTGTGATATCCACATTATATCACCAGTTGGTCTCTGGAAGGTACCTGTACCTAGTATTCTTAGGCCAATACATACCATGGTATCCACTGGGATAGGTTCCCCCCTGTTGGTTCTGTGTGTGAGGCGTGGCTGGCATAGCTCAACAGTTTGCTGCAGGAGGTCTCTGTCCACCCTATAACGCTCCAGCTCATGTAGCCCCTGGTAGGTTACCCTGGGTCTGTACACTCTTCTCCATCTCCTCACTGTAGGTTGCTCAGCAGCATTCACAACATCACCACCCTCAGCACCTTGCACATGTTGGTTTATGATAGCAAGAGCAACCCCTAAAGTTTTGTCTGACTTTAAAGTTTTTAAGCTTTCCCTCTTTGTATACTGCAGTGTTGCAGAGTTCTTGGGGAAAAAACAGGAAAGAATGCTGTTTGCAGAGTTTAAAGTGCTGGGCTGGGCTGGGCTAGTCTGCTGCCTGTGTAATTGGCTGATTCTGATATATTTCACCTGGCAGCTCTGCTAGTTCTCCTTGGTTAACTTCCTACTACTTCTTTTCCTTCCTTTTTCTGTTCCGTTTCCACCCGGGGCAGTTCCGCACAAACAAGCACAAACACGCGCGCACATGGGCACACATGCTGTGTGCCCTTTTGCAATAAATTTCAGATATTTTTATGGCGTACACATTTGGTTTCTGGTTTTCAAAAAGGACAACTGTAGACACGCCTCTTGCAATCCTGAGCAACTCAGGCAAACACAGGGCACTGTGCTCCAATAAGCAGACAGCCTTTCTGACATACCCCCTCATGATGTCCCCTATCTTCTACTCTACTAATCACCTACTCCTACACTTACACTCTTGGGACATGGCTCACATGCTGGGGAAAATTGGGATTCACTATCCTTATCCTCATTTGCATAGGATTGCCTACTAATGCTTGGTTACATCTCTCACACTGAGCTTCCCCCCCCTTAGCAACCAGTACTCAGTGGCCATGTTGTCTTCAGCCTGCCATTCACCTGCATGGCAGGATAAGCTTTTTTGTGAAAATGCCTATTTTTGGCTATTTTGAAATTATTTTCTTGTTTTTTTAAGCGCCGCACGTTTGTGCGGCACTGCGCTATGCTTAAACATTGGAGATTGGGGGTAAAATTAGATTTTAATAATTTTAAACATTTAAAAATGCCAGTGGCCTTATATTTGGCCATTGGCATGCTTCCTCAACTGGATGCATCCTTTATTTGGAGCTGTCATAACTCCGTTTAGCAATTTGCAAACTGTACTCCATTTCCAATGGAATACATTTCTGCAAATAACACTACTCTTCCACGGACAGGTTAGTGTTTCCTGGATTGCAAATTTACCTCATTTGCATAGCTTTCAGCAGCAAATTAGGTAATTTGCATACCATGACGCTGTCCATGCAAGAGTAGCTTTAGAAGCATTCATGCACGCCCCTGCCGGCTGTTGCTGGATCGCTTGGCAGACATATTGGCTGTCTGACATCTTACTCTACTCTACAACTCCATGCAAGCTTTCATAAGTCCAGCCCATAATATTTAGTGCTTTCTTCTTTATTTTAAAAACTTCTTCAGAAACAAATATTTTATACAACCAATTTCTTCTTCAATTAAATTTAAATAATATTCAATTAAAATACGTCACAGCAAAGCCCCCTTTCCCCTCCAATGAATTTGCCCTACTCATTTCATTCACTACTACCTATTAAATTAAAAAAACAAATAATATTAAAACATAAACACTTATATACAATGGCTGTTGGAGCTGGAAAGGCAGGAGTTATACTGGCAGTTACATATAAATGCCAGTATTTGGCCGGGTCTGAATGAAAAGATTTCATTATATCCCCTTTCAAAATTAAAATCATTAAGTAGAAAACATTGTATATAAGTGTTCATGTTTTAATATTATTTGTTTTTTTTTTTTTTGCTTCATCCCCAAAACCCTCAGAAGTTGGTTAGCTGCATTAAAACTTTACTTAGAAAACCAGCGACTCAAACATTTGGCTAAAGAGATGGATCCGACGTCGGATCCCTTGGATGAGCCTGTGATGACCATGCCCTGGCCCAGCAATCAAGGAGCCTCAATCCTCACCACTAACACCAGGGAGGTCATCTCATAGAAGCGAAAAGGATAACTAATACACACAGTAAAGTACAATTTCCCTTAAGTGCACAGTCTGTCTGGAGCTGGTTGCTCCCTTGCTCACCAGGTCCCCAATAAGACTCCCCACTGGCACAGCTATAGGGTCCAGGTCTCAGCCTAGCTGGGCAAGCTAAAACCTCCGGTACCCTCTCTGTCCAACCAGTGCTTCGTGTCCCTGCCCAAGTAGATGACACAACACACACACACACACACACACACACACACTTCCCAAAGTATTTATACTACTTCACAGACACTCCTGGGAAAGGCTGACACAGATTCTCCAGCTGTGCCCCTTTACCCAGACTATACGGTAGTAATTACTGCCACCACCCAACTAATAATATCAGCTAATAAAAGGCCTTTAAAAGGGTGTCCAATTATTACTGTACAATATTATTATCCAATGGTAGTATGACTAACAGTCAAGGCTTACTTTAGAGTGGCCTATTACAATAAATATGCAATGTACTCTAGAGCTTATCTCTACACAAGTCAGCCACAGGTAGAAGGTTTTAAAAATATTTAATAATAAATAATTAAAACACAAGACAAAAACTACTACACCACATATACATTTAAGAGTTCAGAGATCACACAGAAACTTAAAATAATACAGTAGAACAGGTCTGATTTCAAAGAAAAATACCTAATTAATCTTTACTAGCTTTAACTATTCCTACAAGAAATCACAGTACTAAAACTTACACGTTAGCACAAGGCAGAGTGCTGATAAGTTGGATATCAAGATCAAAATGCTTTTAGTTTCTTGTGAGAAATTGTATTTAAACATTACTAACAAACATGTCTCTAAGACCCTTCCCAAATTACATCATTGTTGACACTTAGGTTTTCCCAGTATTCATATTGCATCATCTTAAAGGAGAACAACGGAATATCAAATTCTAGTGCACAACCTGATGTCTCCTTGCACCCCTGTTAGCTAATCCTGCGCAAATAAATCTCCATTGCCGCTTTACAAAATTATTTATTTCAGCGTTTCAACTCCTAGCCATCCTCCCTTTCCGTACTATTTGAGTGCAAGTCTGAAAATCAAAATGTCCCGCCTTTGAAACCACTGTACTTGTCTCTTAAAATCTGACGTCACAGCTACTACACTTCTGTGCAAGCTACGGTACTTTCGTGTATCAGTCTTTAGCAGTAGCCTTTGTACCTCCCACAAGGTAATGTCAGAGCATGCTTGTCCAACCCACTCCACTGACCCAATAAATCTCCGCATCTGCTATGTAGAACTCCCTTTCTCGGAAGTGAAAACTGTCGAGAACATTAGAGCGAAGGACTTCAGCATTACCTGTATATTCCATTCTGCTTGCTTGGATCTAAGGTGAGTTTATTGAAGTATTTAATTTAATTTCTTAGTGTTGGGCTGCGATTTTTCTTTTAGATGCATTTGAATGTTTTTTTTTATTTTTTGTGGTCGCCGCGTGTTTGTTGTTGAACGGTGGTGCAGAGCTCTGTTGGATGGCTGCTGTGTTGTGTGTATGTGTGGATGCGTTCTGGCTGCGTGTTTGTGAATTTAGATGCTGTAGGAATGTTTCTTTTTTTCTTTTTTTTTTTTTACTCCCATTTCAGAGCCCAAATGTGTCTTCTGTGCGTGTGTTGCAAAGTCTGATGTGCATGCCTGGGAATGTGATGTGAATGCCTGCCTGGTGCCGAGTGAATGTGTTTTCCCCCCCCTTCGAAATCGCTGGTGTTTTTTTTTTTTTTTTGTGCATTTAAACACTACGCTCACAAACTTTACCCATGTGTAAACGCCATCGACCGCGTGCATGACGTGTTTGTTGTTGAACGGTGGTGCATAGCTCTGTTGGATGGCTGCTGTGTTGTGTGTATGTGTCGATGCGTTCTGGCTGCGTGTTTGTGAATTTAGATGCTGTAGGAATGTTTATTTTTTTTTTTTTTTTTTTTTTTTACTCCCATTTCAGAGCCCAAATGTGTCTTCTGTGCGCGTGTGTTGCAAAGTCTGATGTGCATGCCTGGGAATGTGATGTGAATGCCTGCTTGGTGCCGAGTGAATGTGTTTCCCCCCCCCTTCGAAATCGCTGGTGTTTTTTTTTATTTTTTTTTTTTTGGTGCATTTAAACACTACGCTCACAAACTTTACCCATGTGTAAACGCCATCGACCGCGTGCATGACACATTTTCACATTGTGTTCTGTTCTATTCTGTTCAGTTCTCCCAACATCTTCACAAGCGTTATTATGCAGATAAAAACGTTTCTCTACAAACAATTTTATCTGCATAATACAGCTTGGGAAGATTAATATTCTTCTTTTTTACAGGTTTTCTGTTAAACAGTTTTCCTGTTCGGATCGATTTGCCGGGCCACTATCATGATTGTGTGTGTGTGTGTGTGTGTGTGTGTGTGTGTGTGTGTGTGTGTGTGTGTGTGTGTGTGTGTGCGCGCGCGCAAGCATTTGTGTGTGTGTGTGTGTGTGTGTGTGTGTGCTGAATGCACCCTCATCATTAACAGATTAACTTGTTTAACGCAAATGTCAACATGTATTTTATGATGCTCACGTGCAGTGGATTTAGGGTTTATCTTGGCAGCACAGGGGCCCTTTCTGAGGGGTATGGGTCACGCTTGAATTTTGTGAGAGCAGGAACTCTAATCGCTGTAGGCTGATATTGTTGGAAATTTGCCTGACATACAAATGCGTTATTTTGAAGTGGGAGCACATCAGTCTTTTAACGCAGCTTGTTCAATTTTAAAAATAATATGCTGTTAGAAAGAATTGTTTCCTTCTTATTTGACGATTGATTGTGTTGTGTATTGAATTATTTTTTTTTTAATCTAGAAGGCATTGAGACAAGCCATTACTTTTGTCAAGTCAATAACGTGCTTTTACACAACCTCAATAGTGTGCTGCATTTCACTTCTAGTCCTTTTTATTTGAGTGAACTAGTTCTGAAGAGATATCCACTGTGGTGGCTTGCAGTCTGAGGGCTCAGTGTGGTATACAGAAGGAAAGGTAGAGAGCTATGGGGTGCCCATGGTGGGAGCCTATAGAGATTCACTGTTCATGACCTATGCAAAAGGAGCCTGCAGTTCATGACCTATGCAAAAGGAGCCTGCAGGAGTTGCCCCCCCCCCCCCGCATGTGCTCACAGATATATAGGATGGGTAGAACCATGGAACATTCATGAGCAGTTCTATGTGCTGGCCCAAAGGAATGCCATTATCCGTGACCTTGCAATCACTGATGGCTGTGTGGCTGTAGTAGCTGTCTGTGTACTGTGTGTAAGTGTAAGATGTTTGGCAACCTCAAATCTTGTCCTTCCAACAGATATGCACTGCATCTCTTGTAGCGGCATATGAATGGGAGGTTAACATGCATCTCACTGAAGCACCGATGGGGAATATATTTGCCACCATAGACCTGAACAGAGACAGCAGCTCCCTGATCCTGTACTCTGTCTCTGAGCCAGGGTTGCATATTATGCTGCCTGAACCTTTTTCTCCCTGTTGCCCATTCTCTTCAGAGTGATGTATGTACACTTCCCCAATGTGATCATATGCATTCACAACCTGCCCCTTATCTCTTATGATCTCTTAGGAAATTAGCATTTATGTTTCCATTAAGAGTGGATCCACTGAGGACTTTATTTATGAAATGTTCCCACTATGATCATTAGTCCAATTACCAGAGTTCTATCTGTTTTGGTGCACTCCTGTACCAGCTAGCAGAACCCCTCTTGGTTCAAGCCCTCATTTATTACCTGGTCCTTCTCTGCTCTGGAGTTTGGTTCTAGTACGATAGTGCCAGATTAACTTCCCCATAATTGTTACCCTCTTTCTTCTACTCCACTCATGTATTCTATTTTCCCCACACAGATGTTATATGCCTAGTTGTAGTAGAATGTAGTGAACCAAAATTACGTATCCTTTTCTGTACATTAATAATCAGGTGGCTTACACTAAGTTATTAACCTTGCTGCATCCTCACCTCTAGCATAAGATCCTCGTAATCTACAGCATCTTATTTGACAAGCTCCTGCAGATAGATTCCCTCATCCCTTGCTGGCATCACTAAGCATTTTGTACACAATGGCAAATCCATGTCTTACGGCCTCCTTTCTGTGCTACTGTAGCACAGACAGGAGACTGCTACTTTGGTATTGATGAGCTAATCCTCTTGTAGCACACTTTACAATTCCTGATCTTCCATCCCAGTCTCTCTGTATTGCACAGTAATGTAACTCCAAGTGCTCTGAATTATGTTTGTTTTTCTCCATCCATTTTCCATCTTCCTTGTGCCTGATTACCCACACCTCCCTTCTGCTTCAGTGACACTTGCCCCACCTTCCTTAATTGTTTAAATGTACATTTGAGGAGATGTACCTTTCCAGACAAGCTTTACATACTAGTACCACCTTTGTACTAACAAGGGGCTTGACTGTGAAATTGACCAAGTCTTTCTGTTCAGCCCCTACCATTCTCCAAACAGTCCCAAACCATTTTCCTTTTTTCCTCTCCGAGCCAGTTACTATTATCGCTACTCCTTTCCTTCTCCTGCGTACTAGATGCTGGCAAAGGTAACTCCTCAGAGTTACCTGCTGATTAGCTATACCAGCTCTTCCAACTCAAAGCTCTTTGTTGCCTATGTGCACCACATGTGCCCACCCCTCCCCTTTGAACACAGTGGTCAGCTCTTTCCTTATCTTACTGGGCGTAAGTCATAGGAATGGTACATTGGATCACCAAAATCCCAATCTATTTGCACACATTGCCTCTCATCTTTTATTTCATTTCCTGACACACACCACAATCCTTTCTAGTTTCAACCTTCCCCAGTACTGTTGATGTACGCCATGCAGTTCTCAAGTAATCCTTTCAGCTTCATCTCTCCCTGCGCTGCACTCCCTGTACCACTGGCTGTCCAGAAAGGCTGTACTGCTTAATATTTCTCCAGTCTTTCCATCTGACTGATTGTCCTGCCCTGTCTATTTCCCACATGCTGTCCTTCTGGTGTTGACCCCTATGTGACAACTTCTTACTCTGTCTTCTTGACAACACATATCACCACTGTCTGTCATGTCGCTTCACCCGGGCTTCATTCTCATTGCCATGTCTTTCCTGTCTTCCTGTTCTTTCTCCTTCCTTCTACTTCCTGACTTTCTGCATGAAAGACAATGAAATATCAACTCCATTTAATGAGTATAAGGCATACTCTGTAGTGAATGTAACATAAAAAAAAAACTTGAGGTAGCAATAATGGTAGAGATTATGAATACACAGATGATGATGATGATATACACTGCATGGGTGGCAGAGCTAAATAAAAAAGCAAATTACACTTTTTAGATTGAGACAGGAGAATTGGAGACCTGCAACTGTCATATTTGTGGAAATATATACAATATTTACAAGTCAAATAAAAATCTCTCTGCAAGGTTGCAAGAGTTTACAGTACATCATTAACTAATGCCTACTGGTGTGCATACTTAATTTATGACTGAAGGTGGAAAGCAAGAGCATTTGGCATTATTTTCAGATCTTTAGTTAATTTCAGTCTAAATTATTTGTCTACGTGTATGTTCCTGATGTTGTTGGGAAGGGTATCTCAAACTTTGCGCACTAGTATGGAAAATGAATTTGTTATGGATATCATTAAGTCTTTGCAAAATAGTGCTATTATGACCACAGGCTCAGAGGTGAGATTGTGAAGTTTTTAACAAGTAATCTGAATTTAAGAACCTAGAGAAAGAATCGATATATAGAGTGCTTTGTGAATGTGTGTTAGTTGGATGATAGTCAGGCGTTTGTTGTGCAGTCTGCCCTCTTGATAGTTTGATATTGTGGAAGTGGAGGAGAATGAGAGGGCAAATTCTGCTAGAGAAAATGTGCAGCTCGGAGAGCATTTTTCTATGAAGTATAGGAAGGAATGAGTAAAATCATATTCTAGTTGAAGTAAAATAGTTTTGCCTACAAGTGTTTTACCTTTATGGATATTACTGTGGGAAAACTTCCTACAGCCAGGAATAGCAGAGTTAATTTTTACTTTTAAATGATTTATTTAATTTTTAATTGATATTGTTGTAAGCTCTGGGTCTGACGTAAAGGCTAAGTATCTGACTGTGGATACTGGTTCTCTTACATGATTGTTGAATGTAAGTGGAGTAGGCCAGGAGGGTCGTCTTTTCATTTTCTGTGGTGAGCAAAAAACATTATTGTTTAGCATTTCGATTAAACCATTTTGACAGCAACCAGTCAGTTTGTTGTGAGTAAATGTGAATTATTTAGGAAAGTTTTTGAAACAGATTCTGACAGAGTAAAGGGGAATTAAAACAGACTAGGATTTGGACAAGACCCCATGAGATGAAGAAGGCCAAAGGATTTTTCTGGCAGTATTAGGATCACAGAGTCAGTCTTATTAGTCTTAATAAAAATTCCAGTTATGTGATGCTGTGTATGAATACTCGTTTTACCAAAGCTAAGTATATTACATTTATTTGCAGTTAGGGTGAGACCACAGAACATTAATATAAGTGTGGTCAAGGTCATGTTGCAGTATTATTCAATCAGCAAGGTACATGTATGATGATTCCTAGATTGCTGGCATTTGCCTGTACTTCAGAGAGAGCCCAAATAGGAGAGGGCCTAGGATAGAACCTTAAAGGATGTCACTAGATATATTTTCATTTGAGAGGGTGTCATTTTCTCTGATCAGAAGTACTCTGTTTTATAACCAGTTTGCCATACAGTCAATTATGATGGGGTCAATATTTAGTTGGGTTCACTTACTTATGATAACAGGGAGGAGACAAAAACATAAGGATTCTACTATATTTTTAGTTGTTTTAGATTCACTCCCCAATCAGTATTTTTACTACCTTAACAAAATTATTTAATGGTGGGTATCAGGCAATGATTTACCTATACTAATAAGGCATTTGTAAATTATTTTGCTAGATATCAGGGATTGATTGCATGCACCAGTAAACCATTGCAAAGAACAACTGACAAATTATTTTAACTTGACAATAATTCATGCATTTATCTATATATGCTGTTTATCTTTCTCTCCATGAAAAAAATAAAAGGATTAAATACCTTTATGGCTTTTTCACAAGCAACATGCAGGCATTTAGCATACTGGACCATGTCAGACTTTTCAACTGATCTACTTGCAGTATGTGGAAAATGTCAGTTTTCTGTATTTAAAGCTTCCTTTATTCTTCCAAGTTTCCTAGTACTGCAAATAAACCTAGTAGCTCAATTTGAACACTATTTCTACTGAGAATTCTAATTATTTAGTTCCAGACACAAAAATATTTGACACCAAATATTTGCAAATAACTGTCTTGGGTTCTATGAGATATTTCTTTCAATGTTTACATACTGTCATGACAGGCTTGATAAATAGCTAATGCAGAGACAATAGATGTGGTGTAATTTCAATAAGGCCTGTATAGAAAATTAATTCTCTGAAACCTGTTTGAATCACGGAAACTAGCTCATTAGCCTTAACCCTATATACAGTATATTCTTCATCCATAATCTGTCTAGCATTTAATACCTGTAAAATTACTTTTAAGTGGTGATTTGTTCTTCTGTCATGAGCTGCCTGTTTCCAGATCTTTCTCTCATCAGATAGGGTTTCAATAATTAGGCACGTCAGCAGTAAACAAACTATAGCATTTAATTCCTCTGCTGCAGTTCTCTTCAAGATAGCTTGAATAAGATAAGGAATCCCGCATGACTATGCTGCAGGAGTGAAGCACAGCAAAACATGACTGCAGCTCTAGACATGAATGAGTTAATATATTGTGGACATTGGCATTTGGAAAATGGGAAACTTCCTTTTGTCCTCTAGCCACAAGCAGAGTTGAGGTCCAGTTAGTGGTGGCACATCTGTCATAACTACGGTCATCTAGTGACAAGCAGAAATACTGAATTCTAAACACTGGCAGAGGAAAGAAAAAAAAACTTAAGGCAATGGCTCAATATCATGGATTCACATCTGCTGATTCATATATGAATAGTTTGATGGTTAATATAAACTTTTGCACAATAGGAGGAACATGATTACTTTGTCATCTTTGGGAGCTTAGAACATTAAGAATACATGTTGTCTGAAATTAATTGGCCCATTGACAGCACCTCTTCAAGAGTACCATATAGAAAATGAAACCTGAAGAACATTACTGAAGCCAGGAATGAATGAGCTGAAGTAATTGAAGGCAAAGATTGTACTGTATCTCTGGTCACATCAAAGCCACCAAAAAGGCCACCAGACCATTATAAACTATATGGAATGGACCTTCAGGTGTATAACTTAAAGGCAGCATATGTTTACCATCATACAAATTAGTGTGGCAGTTAGCATGGAGGGTTAAGGCTTTGAGCTGTTAATAAATACTTCTTGTACCCCAGGGTACAATGTTTAATACCTTTCACCACCATTTGGCTACCCTGAGCAGGTCACTTAACCAGACAGTACTCGGATGCCATCACTGAAAAGGGAAACTTGTGTCCAGTATAGCTACCTTGGTAACTAATGTATAAAATGAATAAAATAGTGGGCAATAGTGTTATTTCTGAGCCATGATTCCTATGGAAGACTTATGGTTGGCCTACAGAGCAATCCAAGACCCAAACCTAATGAACTTGCTGCATATCCATAAATCACACCGGAATAGGGCTACCCGTTCCTGGGTAAATATGGCCTGTGACTTAAATAGGACATGCTGGAGGGACAGATTCATCTCCCAGTGACTGCCGCATCTTTGGAACAGGCTATCAATTCATGTATAATGCGCCTCTTTGATGCTATTCAAGAGAAACCTGGACACGTGGATGGGGGACAGTGAACTCTTATCAGGGATAGAGCCCACAACCCTCCTGGACATGGGCAGTCATCACTGAATGCAATCTTGGGTATTGACTAGCATTTCTATGGTATTACATTGGGATATAACAACTAGGCTTACAATGACCTCTAGGTCGATAGCCTAGTAATCTGTTCTGATCCTGTTATCCTTTGATCTGTTATAGCAATTAGAATGAATGATAGAATATCAGCAAAAAAATTTAGTCAGCATCCTTTAGTGCAGCGTCCAAGTTTTGCACACTTAGTTGAGTGTGGGGTATACCCTCAGACAGAGATTGTGTATAGTGCTGGCTTCATAGGCTGAGAGTTAGAAATATGTAAGCTAAAAATATTGTCATTTATAACATGCTTTCTATGAAGCGTGACTTAGAGGAACTGAATCTGCATGCATATACCAGAGATTTTGCATTTGTATACGAGTCAGAGTGCAGGCAGCTACAGTAGAACTAATGGAGGAAGACCTAATTCACAAAGCCAGTACTTAAAAAAGGTTGGACTACTGTCACCTGCTCTGAATTCAGCATACCAGCTGGTGTTCTGCATTCAGCAGCTAAAGAATTCAAAGGTTATAGACATTCTACAGTTTACAGCTTAAAATAAGCAATGGACATCTCCACTGCTTATTTGAAAGCTGTCTCGCTATGTTAAACCCATTTAACATAGCGATACAGTAAAAAGCTAAGAACCTTAAATCAGCAACATCAGCTGGTAAATACGGAATTTTTGTGACCAAAAGATAACTAAAGTTAGTCACAGCAGCACTATCAGTGTTTATTTCATATATTCCTCACACTAAACAAATACCTAATTAGCACCTCGGCTATTGAGGAAAAAGCAAGCATTATTTTAATTTTAACATGTGTTAACCAGGAAAGTCCAACTTGCAACAAAGCCAATTTTCAGCGGAGGCCTTGGGAGAAAGGCTCCAGATGCATGTCTTGGTAATGTGGGAGGAAACCGGAGCACCCGTAGGAAACCTACATGAACACAAGGAGGACAAGCAGACTACACACCGAAGGCACCCCAGGATCGAACCAGAGAACCTCTTGCTGTGAGGTGACAACGCTACCACTGCACCGTCCAATAACTTCTCTAACACAAAATTGAGATTTCAGTGAGGGGCCACTTGTTTTTTTGGAGGTTTCTTGTACCATACCCCTTTCAAAATGATGCTTTTAAAAATGGGGATCCATGGGCAGACTGTAATCACCTACAAAT
>NC_056744.1:1763596827-1763635617 GCF_019279795.1 Protopterus annectens
GGATACGTGCCCAAGGAGTGACGTACAGCAACTGTGGTCCCACTCCACAAAGGCGGCGCCTCTACGGACCCTGGTAATTACCGCCCCATAAGCTTAACAAGTCTACAAGTCTAGTCTGCAAAGCTATGGAGAGGATCATAATGGAGCTCAAACAAAGATATAGGGTACTTGCAGACATTGGACCAGACCCAGTTTGGCTTTGTCAAGGGAAGATCATGCCTTTTTAACTTGGTCGACTTCTTCGAAACAGTCACCAAGGCCATTGATGAGGGAAAGGCAGTCCATACAGCCTACCTTGACCTTGCAAAGGCTTTTGACACAATACCCCACTCGGGTATTGTAGAAAAACTTACCAGCTTAAATGTAAATGTCACAAGATGGGTTGCAAACTGGCTTAAGGACAGAACCCACAGGGTTATAGTTGCTGGCGCTGTGTCAGACTCCAAGCCGGTCACAAGTGGTGTCCCACAGGGCTCGGTCCTTGGCCCCCTATTGTTTGGCATCTACTTCTCAGAAGTACAGGCCAGCATGGGAGGACTTTGGCTGACAAAGTTTGCAGACTACTGCAAACTGGGCGCCATAGTGGAAAGTGCATCGGACACGGATATCCTTCAGAAGGGACTCACGGAAACAGATAGCTGGTGCCAGAGCCATGGCCTGAAGTTAAACGCCAAAAAGTGTATAGTCATACCCTTCGGGAAAAACAAGGTAACCCCAAGCTACCATATAGGTGGCAATCCACTAAGCACAGAAGAGGTTATCAGGGACCTGGGGACCCAGGTTGACAGTGGCCTTTCTTTTGACACTCACATTGCTAAAGTGGTTAGAAAGACCTTCTACATTGCCCACCTGATCATGAAGGGATTCACATCCAGATCTAGTGAGGTCATTGTTCCCCTGTACTCTTCACTTATCAGACCAATGATAGAGTACAATGCCCCATTCGGGATGTATCTCACCCGACATCTGCAGCAATTGGAGAGACCCCAAAAGTTCCTCACCAAAAGGATAAAGGGACTCCAAAATCTGTCATATGCTGCCAGATTGAAGAAACTCCAGCTCTATTCAGTCGCATACCGTCTGCTCAGAGGTGACATGTGCCTGACATACAAGGCCATGTCCAACCCGGAATTAATGGACATGCTCCACCTCAAAAAATCCAAATCCACCAAAACCACTAGAGCAAGCAACTTAAACCTTAGCACGGATATAAATAGGACGTGCTGGAGGGATAGATTTATCACTCAGAGACTCCCTATGCTGTGGAATAAAATCCCGGTCCATGTGAGGCAGAGCACCTCGTTGACTGTTCAAGAGAAATCTAGACCTGTGGATGGGAGATCGTAGGTTTACCCCGGGAATCATCTCTGTGTCACTGCTGGACAGAGGCACAACAAACTAATGGGCACAGTATTTTTTCATATAAGGGGTGGCGTAAGCCACAAAAATTTGGGCTAGGCTTATAAATGCCTTAGGGCAGATAGCCTAGTATAAACCTATGAACCTATGAACCTATGGTGCCATGTCAGACTCTAAGCCGGTCACGAGCGGTGTCCCACAGGGCTCAGTCCTGGGCCCCCTCTTGTTCGGCATTTATTTTTCTGAAGTGCAGTTAAACATAGGGGGATTGTGGCTGACAAAATTTGCAGATGACTGCAAACTGGGCACCATAATTGACACTCCATCAGACACAGACATCCTCCAGAAAGGTCTCATAGAAATGGATAACTGGTGCCAGAGCCATGGCCTTGAGCTAAATGCCAAAAAATGTATAGTCATACCCTTTGGGAAAAACAAGGTAACCCCTAATTACCACATAGGTGGTAATCCATGAAACACAGAAGAAGTTATCAGGGACCTGGGGACCCAAGTTGACAGTAACCTCTCTTTTGACACTGACATTGCCAAAGTGGTTCGGAAGACCTTCTACATTGCCCACCTGATCATGAAGGGATTCACATCCAGATCAGTTGAGGTCATTGTACCCACTGTACTCTTCACTTATCAGACCAATGATTGAGTACAACGCCCCATTCGGAATGTACCTTACCCGACACCTGCAGCAGTTGGAAAGACCCCAAAAGTTCATCACCAAAAGGATAAAGGTACTCAAACATGTGTCATACGATGCCCGACTGAAGAAACTCCAGCTCTATTCAGTTGCATACCGTCTGCTCAGAGGTGATTTGTGCCATACATACAAGGTAATGTCCAACCCGGAATTAAATGTACATGCTCCACCTAAAAAAATCCAAATCCACCAGAGCCACGAGAGCAAGAGACTTAAACCTCAACATGGATATAAATAGGACGTGCTGGAGGGACAGATTCATCACCCAGAGACTACCTACACTATGGAACAGAATCCCAGTCCAGTTGAGGCACAGCCCCTCACTGACTCTGTTCAAGAGAAATCTTGACGAGTGGATGGGAGATCGTAGGTTTACCCCGTGAATCATCTCTGTATCACTGCTGGACAGAGGCACAGCAAACTAATGGGTATAGTATTCTCATCCTAAGGGGTGGTGAAAGCCACGCACACTCTGGCTAGGCTTATAAATGCCCTAGGGCAGATAGGTTCATAGGTTCATACTAGGCTATGAAACACTGCCAGACTACATCACAAACCTTGACTGACAATTTGAATATTAACATTTAGCCTCTGAACCTGCATCTACAAACGCTTCTCTCGAAATCCAAAGCATTAGTTTAGAAGGATAAACTCCCTTACGTTTTAGCCAACTCATACCAGTGTCCTGTGGAGTGGTATGGCCTGCATACTGACCATGCAACTTCACAAGTTCATTCCCAATTGTGACCAAGTTCCTTCTCAGTGAGTATTACCTCAAGCTGAATATCTCCTTCAACCTTGAGCATTACATCTTGAAATATTGTTATCCATAACTTGGGTCTTCCGGATTTTCTTGGTTAGGCGTTGCCACAGTGGCACTCCGTTCTACCTAAGAATTATATGTGGAGAGTTGCCTGCCTGGATACAACCTTCAAAGGTACGACCCTTCGCACATGTCTACACGGAAGCCGCTTTACCATAGAAGCAAACGGGACAAAGTTTGGCTGTCATGGCACAAAGCTTCAGCAGCACCACCCCACCACAGTGCTGTACTGGCCCATAAGTAGACCCAAATATTTTACACACAATAGCAAATAAATGTGTATAGCGTCCGCTCAGTTCCTTACAATTTATAGCACATTAGCTTCTTACTGTATCCATCCGCCGAATAGCTTACATTTCATTCAAATTAACAGTCCTGCGTGGACAACAGCTCATAACATTGAGATGTTAACAGTTCTACTCAACTACCAGAATAAGACTGATATAGAAAAGATACCCCTTACCTTCATCCCATGTAGATGCCACAACCTAATCCTTTGGGTGCCAGAGTTGTAGTCATTCTTTCCAGGACATGAGTAAGTGTTTGTAGCTCGTCCAATACATCAGTTAGCTAGCATCAGTCATCAATGTTTAAAATGTAGACAAGCTCGTAATTTTCCTGGTCAGTCTCCTCAAGCTGTCACTTATTCCTGGTCATAAAAAGTTAGAGAACTTTCACAAACAGTACTCAACTTTTACATTATGTACCAATCCATGCAGACCAATACTTACCCACTCTGTAGGCATCCACACAAGCTGGCTTTTGGTTACAAAGTGCAAATGTTCAACATTGCACCATTGTGACAAGCCTCTGTACCACTTCACGGTAGCCAGCATCACAGAGGTCCATTCACACCACAACGATACTTGCAGCTGCAGCCCTAGCCACAGTCATCTCAAAACTATCAGAACACACCTGCAGCTAATTAGGCTTCCACAATCACCAGCTGTAGTCAAGCACCACACTGACTATTGATTTCCAGTTAAGTAATATTTTCAATCTGCAGCTGCAACAAACATAGCAAGTCCAGACATCTACATACTGTAACATTCACACAACAAATATTGTCACTACTCTGTTATCGTCCATCAATGGATGTTACACTGAACACAATCAAACATTAAACATTGCATTACCATTAAGTATGAATTCCTCATTTCCCAGGACACCAGTGTCACTGTTTTTATACCTGCAAATCTGGCTATTATTGCTTGCTACAGGCACGGAAACGCATCACTGGCAGTTACTTCTATGCAAGCTATGTATCCAAACCAGCTCCCACACACAATAGCTACCTTTTTGTCTGTATCCGCAAGTTAAACTATTTCTCTCTAGTTACCATACAACATGTACCTCTGTGTATACTGCTCTCATTTACCAAGATAAAAAGGTTAAAAATCTTGCACACAATTAAAATTGCTAAACAAATACAGTCTTGCACATGACAGACTGTGTGCATTACAGAGACATGCTCAAAAGTCCCAAATTGAAACTGTGGGCAAACGAGTCATCCAAAATCCATCTGTCAGTAGCAGATTGTACCCGTGGGCTGTTCACTGAACATGTGCTCCTGTTTCACCTTTTTTGGGACTGCCATACATGTATTACTTCTGACATCCCTCATGATTGCATTACATTATCTAGTCTAAGATTTATTCCTGCTTATACTCAGTTGAGATCCCCACTATACTACTCTGGTGGAGCACATGGCTGCAATGTAGGAATTGTGGCAAGTGCTCTTCTGAAAGCAGTCTGACATCAATTGTGACTCAATCATGCCCGACTGCAGTGTAATGATATGACAGTATTCAGAATGTCAGACTATTCATCACATCTGGGCGTCTTGAAAGTGAGGGAAAGAGTGCAGACAGCTGTTGCATGACTAACTGGAGAAAGCATCAGAACATGACCATCTATAATGGATGGCTTTACTGCCATTCTCAGTGCACACTGAACAGGATTTGATTACTGCCTGAGTACACATGGGTGGCTAAACAGGAAAGTGAAGACATTCCATACTTTTGTATGCCAAATGCCGTGTAAGGAGCATAGCCATAATTTACAAACACAGCTAGACTTATTCAGACTATGGAGGATACAGTTGGTTAAAATTCATTACTCCAAACTAATCCCCAAGTGAAACAGCTGGCCCTCAGCAAGAGCCCTAACTTGCCAATAAAGTACAGTGGACAAAAGCTACATTGCATGCCACTACTGGAGAGGGTGGTTGTGCGAACAAATTCTTATTCAGATAAGGCTGAAGCTTGAATGGCACAATGTTTGCAGTGATGCATATACGAGCCGATGCAGGAAAATAGCACAGACTCCTAATGGCCATTCTTTTACTTGTATAAAGGCTTATGACAGTGTCCCAAGCAACCACTGTTCACGTTGATACTCATGCTGTTAATGGACAATAGACATCAGGTTGCAGGGGACAGATCAACCAAGCTGCTGTAAACAGACAATATGACAGTACAGGCAGACTGAGCTTTAACTTCAGCAAAGGACAGCATAGTGCACTGTTAATTTCTAGTAACACTGGCAGTAATGAAAGTTAATTGCATGTAATATGAATTGGTGAATACAGATAGGAGGTTGTATGGTTCAACAGGTAAACTGCATCAAGTATCAGTGCAGGGTGGTTCTGGATAACAGTCTTTTGAAGATGTCAAAGCTATAGCCACAGCAGGCCACAGTAGACAGTTATACATGACCTGGTGTAGGCAATGACAGAAGAAAACCAAATTATATGAACGTTAAGGTGTACAACACAGTGGTGCAACTTTTACTACTATATGGTAAAGAACACTTGCCATTATAGTTTGAACAGGTGAATAAGCTACAGGTGATGAAAATTAACTGGCTGAAAAAGTTGCTAGGGTGCACACTGATACAGGCCAAGGAATGAGCACATAACAGCACAACCCAATGTAGCTCCAATTACAGAAAATATTAAAAACATCACCTCAAGACTGGTTTCATCACCTGTGTTGATAGACAGTATGGTATGCTTGGTTTTGCAGTGACGTATACGGGAAGGCATTTTTCCAAAGATCAGTGACTGACAAGCATGTGTGTTCACAAAAGTAGCAGTCCCTAAAAATCAATTAAAAAAAAGGAGTCGACAGCAAATGCGATACCCATCAGTTATAGCAGTAGGAAAAATTTCTGGATTTTGATGAAGGCACCTGTTACAACGAGTGTTCTCTCATTTTAAACATTCTTTGATTAAACGACAAACAGCAGCAGCCATGACAGCTAAACATCCCGCGGGGCAAAAATACCACTGCTATTAGCCTTCATTCAGCAAAACCGGTCAGTTAGCAAAGAATGAAAATAGTAAATATCTCCATCCACATCATGCAGCAAACTCTTACATGTATAATAAATTTTGTTAAGATTATTCAATCGCGTACCCAGTCCTTTTCTTCCCTTAACCACGGATCTGGTTACCATTATATCTAGAAGTTACACTTGCTAGATTACAAAAAGAGAAAATTACTACTATTTTCAATTTTGATTTCTGGCAAACTGACAGCTTCATAGCTAGTACACCTCCTACTACGGCGATTAGGATGGATGCATCAACCCTCTTTTACAATAACAGTACACAGTTTCAGCAATCCATGTACATACTGTGCGAGCTACAATGCACATTCCTCATGAAAAACTATCGTACCTGTTCTACAGACTGTTCATAAGCAGCAATACACTTGCTACATATTTTGGATAAATCCACATGCTACTCCACCTTTCCAACACAAGTAAAATAAACAAGTTTCCTCACAATGCCACCAAACTCGGAAAGTTTTCCTACTATTCTGTGTATTTTAAGAAACAAGGCACAGCATAATGATTTGTCTTTACATACATGATCTAATGCATGGCAAAGATACCATTCACTTAGTTCACTGTTCTAACATTTAGGATTACCAACCATAGCTATGCTAGTTCCATTGTGCCATTCTCAATCTAGTAAATACACATCTGCTGATTAGGATAAGAGCAACAGTTATGCTTCTCTATTGAACTTAATGACAGGCCTTTAAAAGCCAAAAGGCGGAGGAACCGTTACATCACTTAGAAGACGCATCACCAACATCCAGACCAAAAAAACACATAACAAACACAGTATCTTTCTAAGACCCAGACACAGCAGCAAGGCAACTATCTTTGGCATATACTAATACTCCTCACCTGGTTCAATAGCAGATCAAGACACCGATGAGGTCTAGTCAGTGAAAAAAAATTAGCAGCAATATAACTAATCACATCAGTAAGTGAGCAGCACAGCTGCCAAATATCCCCCTGGAGCTTTCAAGCATAACGGTTGTATGGTTTCACCATTTTGCAGACAGAAAATGACGTTAGTGTGATAATGTTACAGCTGTATATTGACATCTGTGTGGATTTTATTATATTCAAATGCGTCTCATACACTAAATGGCATGTCAGCACCCCTAAAAAATGGGGGGGGTTACATGCATGTCAACACCACAATGAAATGGTAGACGTTACATGCAACTATTGCCATTGCCCACGCTTTTAATAATCTCACTACCAATAACTTCTCACTACCAATAACTTAACCACACTATCATTTCACATACATTACCACTAACAGGTACATTCCACATGACATTAACCTATTGTGACAGCGCAGACTGTTTCTGCAGGACCCACTGGAGAAAGCAGCATAACAGACTGCAGAAAGTAGCAGGACAGGACGATCTATAATGGATGACTTTAATGCCATTATCAGGGCACACTGAACAGGATTTGACTACTGCCAGAGTACACAGGGGTGGCTCAACAAGGAGAAGCCATTCCACACTTTTGAATGCCAAACGCCTTGAAAGGAGCCAAGCCATGATTTACAAATGCAGCTTGACTTGATTCCTCGTATAGAGGAGGCACTTTGGTAGAATTCATGACTACAAACTCACCCTCAAGCGAGGAATCCGGTCCAAAGCACGAGCCATAACTTGCCAATAAAATACAGTTCTCAAAATTCGAAGTTGACCCCGACAACTGTGGGAGTTAAAGGCATCAAAGACGGTACATAGCATGCCACTACTGGAGAGGGTGATTGTGCGATGGGAGATCAAATATTTCTTAGATAAGAAGGAAGCATGACTGGCACAATGTTTGCAGTGATGCACATACTCAAGAGTAATCCGGAAAGTAGGGCAGACTCCAAATGGCCATTCTTTAACTAGCAGAAATAATTATGACAAGTGTCCCAATAAACCACTGTTCTCGCTGCAGCTCATACTGTTCATGGACAATAGCAGGGTGCAGGGGACAGATCAACCAAGCTACTGCAAAAAGACAATATGACAGTACAGTCAGACTGACCTTCAAATACAAAGGGCACCATAATGCACTGTCAATTTCTAGCAACATTGGCGCTAATAGAAGGTAATTGCATGTAATATGATATTGTGAATACAAACAGATTATATGGCACAGGTACAGTGCATCAAGTTGCATGACGGGGTAGTTCTGGATACGGATCTTTTGAAGATGTCACAGCTATAGCCAGAGTAGGGCACAGTATCATGTTACACATGACCCGGTGTAGGCAATCAAAGACGAATGTCAAATTATTTGAATGTTAGGTGTACAACACTGTGATGCAACAGTTACTACTTTATGGTAGTATAGGTTGGACAGGTGAATAAGCTACAGGTCATGGAAATGAACCAACGTCCAAAGTTGCTAGGGTGCACACTGACACAGGACAAGGGTGAGGACATCACAGCAGGACCCAAATTAGGTCCAATTACAGAAATTACATACATCTCAAGAGTGGTTTGATCACCTGTGTTGAAAGGCAGACAATATGGTAACACAGGATATGGCTGTGGAGTATATGGTAAAGCATGTTGCCAAAGATCTGTGAGTGACACGCATAGGTGTTCACGGAAGTAGCAGTGCATTTAAATCAATTCCAAATCAAGGAGTTCGAGATAGCAAACACTGTACCCATCAGGTAGAACAGTATGAAAAAAATTCTGACTTGATGAAGCACTTGTTATAATGGGTCTTTTATAGTTTAAATTTCGTGGATTAAACAAGGATACAAACAGCAGCAGCCATGAGAGCTAAACATCCCCCGGTGCAAAATTTTAATCATCAAATAACACTATTAGCCTTAATTCACCCTAACCCATCAGTCAGCAAAAAGCACAAATACTTAATATCTCCATCCACATCATAAATCAAACTCGGACATGTATAATAACAAAAAGTTGTTCAGAGTTATGCATCACGTACACAGTCCTTTCCAACCTGTAAGCACTGATCTGGTTGCCATTAACTATGTGATTTTAAACTTAAGATTATCAAAAGAAAAATGATTAAGATTTTCTATACAGAATCCTGGCAAACTGACAACATCTTCATAGGTACTACACCAGCTGCGATGATTACGACTGATGCATCAACCACCATTACAATTAATGTACAGAATCAGCAATCCATCTACATACTGTGTGAGGCAAAATGCACATCCTTCATGAAAAGCTATCGTTCCTGCTCTACAGATTGTTCATAAGCAGCAATACACTTTGCCATCCCATAGTGCCAACAGCTTTTGGATAAATCCACACACTACTCTACCTTTGCAACACAACTGAGTAAAAATAAAACTCATTTACACACAATGCCATCAAACTAGGAAAGTATTACTATTCCGTGTATTTTCTCAAACAAGCCACGAAATCATGATTTGTCTTTAACATTATCTCTTGTATGGGAAATATATACACCGACTTCACTGTTCAAAACATTTACGAATACCAACAGCAGCTATGCTAGTTCCATCGACACATTGCCAATCGAGTAAATACACATCGGATGACTAGGATAAGATCAACAGTTTTGCAGCTCTACTGCAATTAATGACTCTCTTAAAACAAAACAGGCATAGCAACCATCACATAACTTAGGAGACGCTTCACCAACAGCCAGCATGCGAAATGCATAACAGACACGTGCGCGCACAGACACGCGCGCGCACAGACACGCGCGCACACAGACACGCGCGCACACAGACACGCGCGCACACAGACACACGCACACAGACACGCACAGACGCACGCACAGACATGCGCGCACAGACACACAAGCGCACAGACACATGCGCACACAAGCGCACAGACACGCGCACACAAGCGCACAGACACGCGCACACAAGCGCACACAGACACGCGCACACAAGCGCACACACACAATATATTCATATGCGTCTTACACAATATTTAATGGAATGTCAGCACGCCATTGAAATGGGAGACGTTACATGCAACTCTTCCCAGTGCCCATGCTTTTGATACTCTCACTAAACAATAAATTCACATGACAATCATTTCACATCAACTACCATTAACAGGTACATTCAAGAGGACATTAACCAATTGTGACATACTAGGATATAGGGACATATTCTTCTCTAACTCAGTGTTACCACTTCACGGGTGTGGCTGAACTCCCAAACTGCACGGATTACAAAAGTGTAATTTCAAAGTACAATATTTCACCTCAGACCTCGTACAATATTTCACCTCAGACCTCGCTACTACATACCATTTAATAATTCTGAGTTAAATGTAATTCACATATACAGCATACCAATCAATCTTTCAAGAGCACAACATACCTGTATTACCACACTGACTGCTAATAGTATGGTTTACAAGTCATTCAACTACACTGACTCATGTACACATTTTGAGAATACACGTTTCTCAAAGTCTGAATGGCCCACTTGTTTCCAACAACCAGAAAAACTCATACATGTCAATCACCACGGTATTACACCAGAACACAGCAATAGATATGAGGGCACTATATAGCAAGAGTCAAAGTCTACTCCCAAAACCATCTACTACAAATACACAGAAAAATAGGGCCATTATGTCTGCCCTTTCACCACTATTACTAATTTCTTGCTTACAAGATTTATGCTACCATCAACAGCCACTCTCCCTCATTTTCTCCATTCACTATGCACATAAAAGTCCACTCACTGGTGCCACTTTAGTAATACAACATCTTCAATGTGGTATGTGCAAGGTCATCTGGCAGACCCTCAAATGACTGCAACAACCCATAATCATCTATAATGAATGGTGTTCTCTACTACCAACCGTCATTCCCTGCACTCAAAACTACACATCTACCTCAGAGAAATAGTAAGACATGGTACTCACCCAGTCGATAGATGCTACTCCATTATCCAGGCTTCGAATGATTTTTCCCAAATCTTGATATGTGTCTTGCAATCACTCCACTCTTCTCTGGACACTCACACTTTGCGATGTTCTTCGGATGGGCTGGTATGGACATGGGTTCAATTTCCAAATTCCCTCGTTTGGCTCTTAGCACTTCCATCATCAAGTCATAGATGTAGTCAAACTTTCTCTTCTCAAATATTGGTTTAGCAACCCATTCCTGCTTTGCCTTTGGGTACACAATTTTGAATCTAGGTTCACCTATTGCTGCTGACGTGCTGTTCGGGAATTTCACCACAGCCTGTTCACGATGAAGGTTTTCATTATGATCCATGATGGCAAGTATGACACGAGCTTTCATCCCTGCATAACTGAAGTGCTCGAACTTGGGGCAGTACTTGCATAGCAATGCATGGAAGACCTCAAGGTTGCCAGTGTGACAGAACTTGGTGATTTGCTTCAAATCCTTTAGAAAAACTCTGTTTGTAACTATCCTCTTCAGGGCACTGTGACACGCATCATCTTCTTCAAGCCACTTCTTTTCATCTCCGTCCACGATTGGCATCTCATGTTCACAGCATGACAACTTCTTTGCCCCATTCCAGCTGTGTATGTCTGTCACATGGTACAACAATGACAGCCATTTCTCTTCCAGAAGTACTCCATCCCCATCACATGTTTCTGCACACCACCAAAGGTGATTAGAAATGCTGTGGCACCACCGTAGTAAGTCACGTTTACCCTGCCTTTTTCCTGCTTCCATTATTTTCTTGGTTAAACTTTTCGACATATGCCAAACATCAAACTGATGTTCAACTTCTGGGAATTCCTTGCGCATTACAAATCCAATTCCACGATGTCTATCTGTTGCCACCAGGCTGACTTTAATATTCTTACCCTTCAAGTTATTCATGCACCTCTTAAACGCTTTTTTCTCCAGTGCCACAGAAGTCACTCCCATAGAAACCTGCTCTATTGCAAAATCGATTATATATCCCGAATCCAGATTCATCATGGTATAGCAGCAGTACTTTGCTGAGTATCCAGGACTATCGCATCGACCGTCTCCAGCTAACCGTATCTCTTTCCCGTCTTCATTTGCCAGTAACCTATTCTGATGCTGTGTCCAGGTATGCTGTAATACAGGGAACAAATATTGTCGTTGGATAGTGTAGAAGGTAGTCTCGCTGATAAATTCCACTCCAAGGTACGCGCAAAATCGAGCAATGTGGGCATATGTACTGCCACTAAACAGAACAGAGGACGCAAGTAGTAAGTTGCCGGCATCCGTCCCAACACTGGTTGACTTTGCCACTCCAGTACTTTATGACCACTGATGCAGGATACCTTCACATACACACAAGAACCGATCTTAGATTTTTTTTCAATTTCCACGGCAGGTGTTTGGCATTGGGGACAAGTCAACTTCAACAGTAGCGAATCCAGGCAAGACTCAAACACTATGTACTTTGGCTCACTTATCATCCTTTCATCTTCATCCACTTCTACTGTCTCTTCCATGTCAGAGGTTGATACACTGTCTGAGGGGTAGCACCAGTCAGGATCCATTTCAATGGAATCATTTCCACACCTTGATATAGAGGAGTCACTTTGCATGCTTGTCTGCATGCTTTCGGGAGGACACTTCTTCGGCGTGCTGCAAGCCATCACTTCAAAAGGCACTGATGCACTCGAGCTGACTTGAGCAATGCCGCTGTCTTCCACTGGATTACTACAGCTACTCATATGTGTGCTGCTTGTGGCTAGTTCACTGCTAATGGGAACTCCCTCCAAATCAGGCTGTCTTGTCTCGGTCTGCACCACCTTCGACCGCTTGCAGTAAGTGTGGTCTGTCCATTTTGACACCACCTCAGGAAACTGTACTGCTGCATCTATCATCTTCACACGCTGAGTTTTAACTTCTGAAAACTTTGCTTGCACACCTATACTGCAACCTTTTTTCTGAATCTTCGTTTGGCAACCCACCGTTTTCTGAATACACTGCGGAATTTCCATACTGTATACCTCAATGGTTTCCACTTCCTCATACAATTCAGGACCCGTTTCCTGCAAGTAAAACATTGTCATTACTTATGAGGCTGTGATGCATTTCTACAAACAACTTCTACATCTAATGGTGCTGGACATTAGTTGCATTACATCAAGTCTATCCCAAGAATTACAGCATGTCTGTCCCTAAATTGACATTCTCCAAAACCATACAGAATATGGGCTAATATTTTGCAAAAGCAACTCCATACTGAAGTTACCAACGCACAACAGTTATTAGCTATGCTGTCAACTTTACGACTGTTAACCTCAATCACTACTCAAATTATAACTAAAATATGACTTAACATTTTTTACATATGACAACTGTTACTCATGCAATGTGAAGCTCGCACCCTCTACAGGGCTCATTTAATTGCAATAAGTTATCATTGCTTACCTGAACATGTTCCACGGCCACATCACAATCTCGGTTTGCTTCTGTAAACGCACTTCCTTCTGCTCCTTCTGCCAATGAGTCTGCTGCAATTTTCTTCTTCTTTCGCTGTTGGCTACAATTCTGCAATACATAATTTTTTCTTAAATCAAGACGCACCATTTACGTCAAATGTGCAAAGATTAAGTACTGACTGCTGGATAATGTGCACTGAATTGCAGTACACAGACTTACCTTACGGTGTGCACAAGCTTCTGCATCGACAATTTCGGGCAAGGTTGTTGGTGGTTGGTTCAGAAGTTCCTCTATAAGCTGTACAATAAAGTTCCAACTATTAATAAATGTTACTTAGTTGTCTGCACACCTAATTCGTACCATTTATGGTCACTCAATGTTACATCAACATTGTGTCCACTCTACCTAGTCACGTACCTATAAGTTCTCAAGATATGGCTACATCCATTCATGCGGTCTAGGTCTGTTGTTGAATTGACCCACATCTAAAACTGCAAGTATCAAGCTTCATCTCAGATAAGTAATGAACGGTGCACACAGTCCACCTTTTTCATGCTTAACACACATCATGCACAGACCATCTACTTACATTGCGCCGCTCTTTCCGCTGTTGACGCTGTACTCTCAATGTCCGTTGATTTTTCTTTGCAAATGAGAAAATAGTAGGTACTGCTTCTTTAATTAGTCGCCTAATTGGTCGCCGTGGCTTCATTTCTGCCGGAAGAAGCTCATACATATAGTTGGGTTCATACTGGCTATCCTCAAAGTGTTTTGAGCACAGGAAATGTCGCGGCTTTGGCCTGCTCACCTCTTCTTTGACAAATTTATTTACATTGCCAACATCTGTACCACAGTTTATCAACCACTGTGTACACGTTTTAATATCCCGGGGAAAACGATGGAAGGACACACCTGGTGGCAGACCATCGCGGCTAATGCGACACCCGTAAGCAAAACACTGAGGCATAGCGGCAGTCACCTAAGGAGAGAGAAAAGAAATTGTGTAAAAATTACAACTACCACTACTATACTTACAAGGCACATTTGGTAAGTTACTGACATAATATTGACTACAAGCACACCGACTACACCAGCACATATTTACTGCGTCAACCACCTACACTCACCTAACCACTATGATTGGGATTATCAAGGACTCCAAACACATTCCACTGTCACTTTGCCTTGTCACCACTGCAAATTAGGCATGACAAACATTGCAGCACACAATTTTGTTACCTTTGTCGTCAAACCGTAGTCAAGAGTACACGAACCGGCTTTATTTTAACTTTAAGGCAAGTTACTCAGATATGGCAGCCACAATCAAAATACTTTAAACAACCACTTTCTTCTTGTACTGGAAATGCAAACTGGATTGGTATTCTTGCTTATGTTTAATAGTTTCCATTTGTGAAGTTCACCTGTTATTCAATTCGATCGTGGTATAAGAGCTAATCTTTAGCCAAGTACAGTCATGCAACCACATGCAGTAAATAGAAAACTTTTAACATTTCGGCTGAAGCCACACTGTTTCAAGTGAATAAACAAATGTGTATGTAAAGTCAACTTCAGTTTCACCAATGCAGTTGAATCCAAATGTAACACGTAAAAAATACTAATACTGCCTCGCGCTGCATGTACTGCACTCAGCCAGCGTTGTGCTGCATCTCCTGCACTATACTATAAAGTTAAATAAAAATGAGAAAATTAAAAAATACAAATACTCACTTATTCATGTTTTCACTGTTGCAACCATAACATTTGGGTTATCTGCTTTCAGCTAGCTCTCAGCATGATTAACAAAGTCGTGGGTCATGCGTCAATTCGCGAAACTAAAGCGAAGTACCCCATTGGGGAAACATTTTCTTGCCCCTTATGTCAGTTAAAGTTAATTGCATTACCTGTGGAAATCAAATACCTCAAAGATTTTCATTTGTACTGTAGGCCTTGCCTAGGCCCCAATCCTCACGTACATTGCACTCAATTTTGTGCTTTACTTAAATCAGCGCACTGTCATATCTATATTTTCACCTCTAAATATTTTGTTTCTCTGTTTTAATTATCCAAGAAATGTCGGTTAGCCATGCGACTGCCAGTATTGCAAAAAACTCAAATTTAAAGAACGACTCGCAGAGGTACCAAACTGCCGTTTCTACTAAGCCAGTACTCAGTCATGCACTTTCACAACCCAAGACACCATCTACTTCTGATTTGCAGGCCTATACAGGCATCCATTCAGAGTCAAAAAGTCTGCAAGATGCTTCAACCATGGGACCCACGGTAGTCTCTACCTGGGATGGGTCCACAGCTGCTGTACAGGCACCGGCTTCTGAAGGTGTATTCATGCCCATGTTCTTGCCTATTGAAACAGACACTTCCTTCTTCACTTGGGGCTAAATCTGTAATCATGGATAAAAAAAATACACACATGACACATGCGGAGGACGCTATGCCTAAAAAACATAATGGCTCAAGATCTAATAATTCTAATCAGGGTTATCCAACACCAAACTTCTAAGAGTCCTAGGACTGAAGTGGTTTCTGAATCATTGGTCCAGGGTTCTATTTTGTCCAATTCTTCCGACGATCACGATTTGCCCTCATCTACTTAGGAATACTCTGATGAAGAGCACTACATTACCTCTGCTTCCCCTCAGGAGGATTTTTCTTTAGTGCAAACCTAACATGTCTAGTGCCCAGACTTCTCTCTCTGAAGGGGTAGGATTTCTAGCACTAGAAGACTTATTGCCCTTGGGCTAGTGAGTAGTTTTCAAGGTCTGCAACAGGATTTTCATTCTTACTAGAATCCTTGTCTAGGCCATCACCACGATGTACCTTCCTGTTGATTTTCTGCTTTACTTAATCACCACACTATCCATTACGTGTTTATTTTTTACTCTAAATATTTACTGTAATTATTCCCGCAATGCAGTCCATTAGCCATCAGACTACAAGGACTCTATAAAAATGAATGGAAGAAAGCACAGCAATGCATGCAGGACCCACCAATTATTTTTTAATTCGGCCAGAGGGCAACCTGCAAGCAGATAACATAAATGTAAAGACTGCATGAGTCAATACACTAATATACAAGTTATGGTAAGTGTACCCAACTGTACTTTTAGAATTGTTGATCAGCCAAGTAGCTTTGTTCGTGACAATTCAACATAAATGACTGCAGTGGCCAAAAAGACTACCCTCGGTACAATTTGATGCATGAGTCAAGGCCACAAAAGTTATACAGAGTAGAAATAGAGTTACCATTGTGACAGAGTTCCCCCCATAACGTGCAACTTTCAAATCCAAAGTTACAATACTGTTACGTCTAGTATTAGAAGAATGAATGGACAGCTATTCCACAGAAACAGAAACATTGCATAGTGAGTAAAATCTCTTTATTTCTCTATCAATTTCAAACATGGGCAGTACAACATCATAGGAGAAACCTAAGACATTGTTAAATGGACAGAGTGTTACAAATTGAGACACATTTCAAAGAGAGCTAGTTTGCAAAAGAGAATGTCAAAGGACATCTTTACTCTGCAAACACCCATAGTCCCTCAAATGGACGAAAACCAACATATTCATCTTCAGTCTCTTCGGTGGGAAACGCCGCACGAATACGAACAACAACGCAAGCTGGTATGACCATGCGATTGCCAAAACCGAGTCGCCGATTATTACACACCCACTTTACATATGCTCTGTAGGCCAGCAGACGGTACCGCCTGAAACAGAAAACAAATCCTTATTACAACTAAGGCTGGTTTACAGATGCAGAATTCAAGTTTATAAACCAGCAGTCTTGAGCAAACATACATGCCAGAAATGAGAACAATCGGATTGGCCAACCAGTGCACAACAGCTATTTACTCAACATCCAAGGTAGCTTTGCCATCAAAGGCCACTAACTTAAAAACATGGCTGTCAGCTAGTAAATAGTTTCTACCTGCACATTAAGCATGTCTATCCGGTCACCCTAACCCTTACATTAGCAGTGATGCCAATCACCTAGGTAGTTGTGTACCTGTTTGTCCATTCTGGGTCTTGCAATCCTCTGCGATTTGTCTGTTGTCTAAACACCCATTCTAGTATGTGCCTTAATAGGCAAGTTGCTGCGAATTCTGGATGTGTTGTAATGCACTGATTAGACAGTGGCAAGTTTAGTTCTCTCCACTTGTCAGTCGCACGTGGTGAGGACACACAGCAGAGGCATTCACGTTCACTTGTCATCATACTGCAATGGCCGCATATGCACCAATGCATATCAGACAGGTTACTTTCTTCTACCTCTGTCGATTGCTCTTCTACGCTCCTCTCCGTATCCACACAACGGCGTTTCCTCCTTTGCTCTCCAGGACGATAAGTTGGCTCAAATTGATATCCTTGCCTTGATCTCTTTTGTCCTTCTGATGCCATGACAGCCAGTTGGTAGATTCTGAGAGAGAATTAACATGCAAAAGTTATGAAGAGCCACCATCTGCAGAAGGTGCCACCTGTACTTTTCATGCTGTACTGTAAAAGGCTTTCTTGAATCTCATTAGAGATCTTAAAACTAGCAGAATCACGCAATTTACAGACCCTCTACATGCCAAAAAAAATAAGTGAGTGATGTCAGCCGAATCAGAAACGATACCTTTTCTGCAAAGACCTTCAGTCTTTCCATGTATGCACAAGCGCCACAAATGACTATTTTTGTAACAAACCTCAGTATTCTTTCTGTGAATGCACAAGCACTCCCTAATGACACAATTTACTAGGTCCATGTATGCACAATTACAAAATAGGACAATGCTTTAGTACTGGAGTCAATAGACGGTAAGCGGAACATATGGCTCTAAATGGCCCATTTTTTCACCAAGAATGCATAGCGTTTTCACAAGCACAAAGTATTTTCACATACTTAGGCCATACCTGCACGAGCACAAACATAACTCCGTTATCACAATGACCCCTTCATCATTGTGTATGCAGAATATACATACAAGAACATTTCCTGCCAGGAGCAAAAGTGCAGAGTTTGGACGTACGGACAAGCACCAAGGTTATACATCAATGTAATAAACTCACGCAGGCAGAGACAAAGACAGATGCAGCCTGAGAAAGATGCACACAGAGGTGCATGCACACACAGCGCTCTCTCCTACAGACACACAGCGCTCTCGCCTATGCACAGGTATGCTGAATTACATAAAAAGTAAAATTGTTACTTACTACAGTCATGTTTGCAGAAGACTCCCATTTCTCAATGACCTGTTCAGTCAGGTTTATCCATGTATGCACAAGCTATACCCATCAAAATGAATCATTTGAATCAATGAACTTGGAGGTTCAGGTATGAAGAATTTGGCTTTTTTTTCTGTTTTAGTTCAGGGACTATGTTACAGTATATCGTTGTCAAGATTTGTTTTTGCAGATCAGGCACAACAGGAAGTACTGTATTTTTTTATTGTCATAATATCAGGGTCACAGAATAAGGTAGACCATTATTCTACATAAACTGTAAACGGGAACTAAGAATTCAACATCACGTGATAAAACAAGGCTTACATAACATTTTGACATGGGTAATCGGTGCAGTAAAACCTCGCAAGATCCACCCCTAACCGAAGACGCAAAATACATGCAATTACAGCGTGCTGATTATGTTAGGTATTATACAAGATGGGTTAACAAATATGAATTTGATCATAAACTAGATAAAGTTTCACTAGTTAAACTCCTTAAACAGCGTAAATGTGCTGCAGGAGGTAAAGCAAAAACGCCAACTAGGCATACCTCAAGCACACAGGTGGATTGAGGAAGCAAATCGCAGAGAACAGAAGCTAAAAAATTCAAAAACATTTGTATAAGAGAATAACTTCGTAAGAGCTACAGCTCCTCCTCCTCCTCCATTGCCCCCTCCCTTACCCTTTTAAGGCTAAGGAGCGAGTGGACAGGCTGGTCCACCTCTGCATTATCCTGAAGTTTCAGTAAGACCCCAACCAGTTGTTAGAGATCCTTATGAGACTAGGTCTCTAACACATAACACGCATAGGGACAAAAAATCATACCAGATAGAGAGGAATCTACAGGATGAGAGTGAGGAAGAAATATGCCCACTTATAGAAGTTGCAAATCCTCAGGCAGGACAAGGGCAGAATCCTGCACTCCTATAATATAGACCATGGACACCAGAAGACATACGGAAGGCTACTGCGGGAATCCCCCCCATCAGAAAGTTAATTTTGCAAAATGTTTCGAGGATTAACAAGGCATGAGGTAAAGTTATCACTTGAATGGGGAAGGAGTAGAAAAAGTAGTAAGACAAATTATAGGTCAAGATTGGCACATGATTTGTGGTACCTGCAATCCTCGTAATGCAGAACTTAGGCCACTCCCACATAGTGACGCAGAATTAGACAGAGAGAAAGGTCTGACAAACCGAATCTGAGAAATGGAAACCTAGAGCAGACTGGACTTGCATTAATCAATGCATACAACAGGAAAATGAGACAATAGATGGATATTATGCACGATTATGGCGGATGGTACAAGATTTACAAGCTGTAAATAATGCAGTAATACCTAGAGCAGCTACGGTGCTAGACCCACATTCTTTGTTGAATGATTTGGAACAGCAACAAAAGTATTTCTCTGTGGTAGATATTAGCAATGCTTTCTTTTCAATACCTATACATCCTGATAGTCAATATTGGTTTGCCTTTACATGTCAGGGTAAAAGGTATACGTATACTCGCCTATCACAGGCATATTATGAGAGCCCAACTATTTTTTGCACAAGAAATGGCTAGCAACCTGTCACGATTTACACCACTGGGAGGTAGTCCAATTCAACTGTATGTAGAGGACATCTTGCTAGCAGCCCACACCCAGCAGCAGTGCAAGGTGGATACTGTAGCATTATTGAAATTTTAAGCAATACAAGGACACAAAGTAACAAAAGTTACAACTTGAGAAAACAAGTTAGATACTTGGGATATGTAATATCCAATCTAGGTAGAATACAAGATGAGGAAAAAAAATACAGCAATTTTGCAAGCACCCAACCCAACAACTAAGAAAGAAATAATGTCTTTCTTGGTTACAACTCATTTTTGTCGTAGCTGGATACCGAATAATGCTTTGGAATCTGCTCCACTGACTGATTGGATATATAAGACACCAATGGCAGCACAAGATATTTTACACTGGACAACAGAAGCATTAATGGCTTTCTGCAGGTTGAATCCGTTGATAGCTTCATTAGTTTTATGACTTCAAAATTATGGCAAGCGGTTCTTTAAGAGCGTACATTGTAAGCAAGGGTACATGACGTCAGTATTGATGCACCAACATGGGGATAAGCAACGCCTCATAGCTTACTATTCATCACAGTTAGACCCAGTGGTGCAATGTTTGCCTCACTGTGTACATGCAGTAGTTCCAGCCGCAATGGCAGTGCCGGCTTCGGCCTCAGTGGTGTTATTCCATCCTCTCACATTGTGAGAGGCTCATGGAGTTGCAATAATTTAACTGCAAGAGCAAATGGCATACCTTTCTCCTGCTAGACATCTTTCATGTATGGCTATACTGCTGAGCAAACGTCATATGACAACTGAACGATGCAAGACATTAAATCCATCAACATTACTTCCAACTGCTGCGGAGGGCACACCACACAGCTGCCTGCAGCAAATTGAGCAGTTAGCTTTGCCTAGACAAGATCTTACAGATATGCCCTTGGAATAATGCCAAGGTGACATATTACGTGTACGGCTATTGCAGCAGGGGTCCTACAGGGAAGAATCTGGTGGGGTATGCATTAGACAGACACTGAAATTTTAGGTCAATCATTACCACACAACTTATCTGCACAAACAGCGGAATTGATAGCTTTGACTAGAGCATGTACTTTAGCAAAAAAGTGTGTTTTTTCTACAGTACATGTATTTGCACAACAATGGAAAAATAGAGTAATGATTACATCCAGTGTAAAACCTATTAATCATGCGCACTTTATTTTGGAGCTATTAGAATCTATTCAGTTACCTACCAAAGTAGCTATTGGTAAATGTCTAGCTCATACAAAACAGCAGGATGAGATTTCAAAAGACAATGCATGAGCTGATGCAGCTGCAAAGCAAGCAGTCTCAAACTTTATAATTGAATGAGGAATTACAACCATTTGAGATTTTACATTTAGACATGTTAAAAACAATGCAGACGCTTATTACCAAAGTCGAAAAACAAAAATTGGTAAAATGAGGTGCAATTATTGAAAAAGGACTGTACATTTCACAAGAGAAAAAAAAAAATTATTGACGTCTAATTTAGATATGCAGCTCTGTTGTGCCATGGGCAGGGCCATGTCTCAACAGGGTGGATGGTACAGTTATTAAATCTTTTAGTTATGTACTTACCATAACTTCGGATGTATGGGATCCATCTCGCCTACATTCACAACAGATGGGTTCGGAGCCGATCCATCGGCTCCGACTCGGCAACTAATACACTAGCACGAAGTCTCTCATTGGCTGGGCTACTCCCTATCCCAGGATGCACTACACCTGCTTCCCCAGATCTTGTTTGTTCGCTTTCATACAGCCATGCAAACACAGAAAAATTAGTAGTCACTATAACCAACTAAAGTTCTTCAAGAAAGATCTCCAAGAAAGAGACTACAGCTCCTCTAAATCCGAATGGAAGGGGGAAGGAGGGTGGGTACTTATGAATGTAGGCGAGATGGATCCCATACATCCGAAGTTATGGTAAGTACATAACTAAAAGATGTAATGGGATCCTATCTCGCCTACATTCACAACAGATGGGACAGCGTCCCTAGCACCTACATCCCGGGTGGCTCATTGGAACACACTCCTGAGAACTGTGGAACCAAAGGAAGCTCTGCCTCGAGAAACCACATCCAATTTGTAATGAGAAATGAAAGTGTGCGGAGAAGTCCAGGTTGCCGCAGCACAAATATCATCTATTGATAACTTGGAGTGAAAAGCTACGGAAGTAGCCATTGCCCTGGTAGAATGAGCCTTGACTGGAAAGGGAAGGTCTTTGTTAGCCTGTGAATAAATAAAAATGATACAATCTTTAATCCATTTAGATATGGAGGTTTTTGTTACTGGTTGACCCAATTTGTTCGCTGCTAAGGAAACAAACAATTGATTTGATTTCCGCGTTTGAGCGGTTCTATTCAAATAAAAATGCAGTTGTCTATGTACGTCCAATTGATGCAAAGTATATTCTGCGTTTAGAGAATTCTGGGAAAAAGACAGGGAGTTCTATAGTTTGTTGAATACAGAAAGAGGAGGCCACTTTTGGTATAAATGCAGGGTTTAATTTCAATGAAACTCTATGCTTGTGAAAAATCAAATAGGGAGGATCAGAACAAAGAGCTTTAAGTTCTGAAACTCGCCTAGCAGATGTTATGGCTACTAAAAAGGCCGTTTTCCAAGACAGAAATTTTAAATCACAAGTAGCAGCTGGTTCGAAAGGACGGGCAGTTAGGGCAGCAAGAACCATATTCAAATCCCAAGGGGGAACAGGATGAGATAAAGGAGGCCTAAGGAGCCAAGCCCCTTTAAGGAAAGCCTTACAAAGTTTGACATCAATGAAGGTTCAAAAGAAGCATGAAAATTAGAGATCGCTGCTAACTGAACCTTAATGGTAGAAACTGAAGAGCCCGACTGAAAAAGGGAGGCCAGAAAATTCAGAACCTCCGATACTGGTGCAGTGAGAGGATCTATACCCCGTTCTTGAGCCCAGAAGGCAAACCTTTTCCATTTACTGGAATAAAGTTTGATGGTGGAAGGTTTATGAGAAGAAGACAGTATGTGGACCACGTCCGCGAAGAGCATTGTCTCGGACTAAGGATGGAAGTGGAGTAACCATGCTGCCAACTTCAGGGACCTGAGAGACGGATGAAGCCGTCCTGACTGATCAGTCAACAGGTCTGGCACCGGATCCAGAAACCATGGACCTTCTATCGCATGCCTCTGTAGGAAAGGAAACCAAACTTGACGAGGCCAGTGCGGGGCAATCAAAATCATCTCGCTCTCCATGTAAATGGCCTTCTGTATCACCCTCGGTAGGAGGGGAACGGAGGAAGGCGAGAAGACCGGGGCCAAATGTGAGTCAGAGCGTCCCTGGGAATCTGTCCCTGAGAAGGAAACAGTGTGAAGAACTCTCTGCATTTCGCATTGTGAGGGCTGGCAAACAGGTCGCAGCAAGGAAGACCCCATCTGTCGAAGATTTTCGCAGCTATACCCTGGTTGAGGGACCACTCGTGGGGTAAAAGAATGGTCCTGCTTAATCTGTCCGCAATCACATTGGACTTCCCCGGTATGTGCGTTGCCATTAGAAAGCGGTTGGTAGCTACCGCCCAGTGCCAAAGTCTCATGGCTTCTCTGCATAGTGGGTAAGACCTGGTTCCACCTTGCTTGTTTATGTACCACACCACCGACATGTTGTCGGATAGGATAGTAATCGGGCCCTGTGGGAGAGCGTGATGGAGAGCTTGGAGTACGAATAGTACCACTCTCATCTCCAGGACATTGATATGCAAATGCGTTTCCTGGATCTGCCATGTGCCTTGGACCGACCTGTCCAGGTAATGACCCCCCCACCCTACCTGGGAGGCGTCCGTAGTCACAGTGGCAACGGGACGTTGAGGTATAAAGGGTCGCCCCTGGTCGAGATTTGATTGGAGAAGCCACCAATGCAGATCTCGACGGCAACTTTCCGTGATTATGATTAAGTGGTTCAAGGGAAGTTCCTGACAAGACCATTGAACCGACAGTAGCCATTGTAAAATTCGCATGTGAAGTCTGGCCAAGGGAACTAAAAGTATGGTCGATGCCATCGAGCCCAAAAGTTGTAGGATCCGATGGGCCGGGGCTCTTTGTAGGGGGAGACAGGATTTGACTTGTTCTTGTAAGACCTGAATTCTTGCTGCCGGTAAAAAGGCGCGCATTCTTTTTGTGTCTAAGTCTGCGCCTATGAAAGTAATACGCTGAGATGGCTGTAGTACAGATTTTTGCAAATTGAACGTGATCCCCAAGAAACGGCCCAAGGTGAACGTGGCTCTGAGCGCTTGGAGTAGTAGATGCTCGGAGGTGGCAGTAAGGAGCCAGTCGTCTAGATAAGGAAACACCTGGAATCCCAGACTTCTCAGGTGAGCAGTTACCACTGCCAGACACTTGGTGAACACCCTGGGGGCTGTGGTGAGACCAAAGGGCAGTGCTCGAATTGGAAATGACTGACTCGAGGAAGCGTAAATGTCTCCTGGACTCTTGAGCTATGGGAATGTGATAGTAAGCGTCCTGGAGATCTATGGAGCACATCCATGCATCTTTTTCCCGCAAAGGAAGAATAGATTGAAGAGTGACCATTCGGAATTTGGACTTCTTTACGAAACGATTCAATGAACTGAGGTCCAAAATGGGCCTGAAGTCCCCTGTCTTTTTTGGTACCAAAAATAATTTTGAGTAAGTTCCTGATCCGATCTGGTCGATGGGGACAGGCTGGATGGCTCTTTTTTCTAGCAGCTTTGAAACCTCCCGCTGACTGGGTGGTACGTCCGGGATTTCCCTTGAAGAAAGGGGGGGTTTGTTGAAGGGGATGATATAACCTCCGGTAATAATGCGAAGCACCCACTGATCGCTTGTTATGGATTCCCAAGCTTGTGGGTGCGCCGCAGCGACCCGACTGGCTCCGGAGTTGCACAGTCGGGCAACAACTCAGGAACGCTGGTTGTATGAAGAACCACGAAAGGAATCGCGGTCTCCAGAGTTACGGGGGCCTCTGCCACCTCTGGGGCGGCGTCTTCCAAAATTCCCCTGCCTCTGGAGGGGAATCACTGGGTGGAGTAGGGAAAGACTTCTGAGATTTTCTAAACCACATTTTCCTCCTCCCGGCCTTGGGGTAAGGCCTAGAAGGAGTGGAAAATCGGGCCCCAACGGCAGTCAAAGTCTTGCCCTCCTGCTCGCACCGAGTTAGTGTGTCCTTCACCTTGGGTCCAAACAAAGATGACCCATCAAAGGGCGTCGGCGAAGGAAGACTTGAAGGCCTCCATGACGAACACAAGCGTAACCAGGCTTGTCTCCTGAGGGCAACGCCTGTTCCTGCTCTACTCGCCTTCGGCCGCATATGAAATGAGCCTCATGGACGAGTTAACAATAGAAAAGAGGGTAGTCATCTGTGCCAACAGTCGGGGCCAGCGCCTCAGGTAGATTACCAACAAGAGAGTCATTTAGCTCTTTGAGAAGATCCCTTTGGAGCCTCGTAAAATGACATAAGTAGTTTAGCGACCGTAAGGCAAAGGCCGCTGAAGACAGGGTACGCTTCCGCACCTATCCATACTCCTAGAATCCTTATTAGGAGGATGAATAGACGTCGAAGCCTCTGCCACGTCCTGCTGTGTGGCAGAAGCCACCACCAAAGCATCTACAGGCACACCCTTTGTGAGAAACTCCTTCTGGGGGGGGGGGCTGACAAATTTATTGGGCCTCGCAGGCACCGGTTCCACAGAATCAGGGTGTTCCCACCTTGAGAAACCAAATCAAGGAGTTCATTGAAGGGCGGAGACACCCAGGAGGCGGAAGGCTGGGCCCCAAAGGCCTTGAGGAAGACTGACTCCTCAGCTGAAGGGGTTTTGGCTTGCCAGTCACCTCTCTGTCTCAGAATCTCCAAGATATCTGAGAAGGAGATATCATCCGAAGATGATTTGGGGGACCCTTCTGCGTCATCGAGGTCAGTATCCGATGTAATAGACTCATCTTGGGAGTCTACGTGCTTCCTCTTACACAATTTCTTCCGTGGGGTTCGTCCGAAGCAGTTTCGGACGGACCACCCGAAGAAGGAACCCCGATGGGGTATCCTCAGGCCCTGGGGCCCCGCTGCCGGGGGGCTGCAACACAACAGAGGCACCAGTCTCCAAATCTAGGGACGGTGAGGTAGAATCTTGCTGAACCGGCAAAGGCATGGCCAGCGCGCTCCTCATGGCCTCAAAGGCCGGACCTCCAGAATCCAAGGAGGTCACTGGTCTAGAGGCCACGATGGCACTGGGAATTCCAGCAGCCGATGCTCCGAGAGGAAGACTAGGCACCGAAGCACCCAATCCCAAAGTATTCCCCTCGGGCCCGGCTGAAGAGGTCGCAGTAATAAATAGCTGTTAAAACAGCTGTTTGGTTAATATGGACAAAAATTCCCTAGGTCAAGGACCAATAAGGTAAAAAGAACCACTTAGCTCCAGCCAAGTCGAGACCACGTCCAGCTTGTTAAGCGGCAAACGAGATCTGGGGAAGCAGGTGTAGTGCATCCTGGGATAGGGAGTAGCCCAGCCAATGAGAGACTTCGTGCTAGTGTATTAGTTGCCGAGTCGGAGCCGATGGATCGGCTCCGAACCCATCTGTTGTGAATGTAGGCGAGATAGGATCCCATTACATCCAATATTCCAAACACACGGGTACATAAATTATAAAAAAAAATTGTGGAGTTTGTCATACTTGTAACAATAAGCACCATGCACAAGGAACATTTAAGACCAAGCAAGGAATTTTTCCTATACCACCATACCCATTACATACTATTTGGATGGATTTCATAGAATAAAATAATTGAGAAGGGAATAAGTTTTGTTTAGTTATCGTAGAGATTTTTATGAAATGGGTAGAAGCTTTTGCACCCAAAAACCCGGATGCAGCAACAGTGGCGAAAGCCCTGATGAAAGAACTAATCCCTATATTTCTCATTCTGTAAAGGATTAATAGTGACAACGGCACACAATATGCGATTCAACGATTCACCATCTTGGGAGATTTTTTTGGGATCTCCTTAAAGAACCATTGTGCTTCCCACCCACAGTCAGCAGGACTGTTGGAAAGGTACAATGGTACCATCAAAAGTAAGCTTAGGAAGCTATTTGAGGAAACCCAAATGAACTGGATATACTGTCTGCCTTTAGCACTGCTGAGTATGAGAACTGTTCCAAATGTAAAAGGTTTGACTCCCTTCGAAAGTTTTTGGGAGAGCATGTTATGTGACTCAGCGGAAAGCTCTCATGACTGCAGTTAGTTAGCAGAATATATGAAGAAATTGTTAAGCAATAAATCTGTTTTGCATTTTAACTTTTTCAGATAAGACAGACCAAACCGGTAGAAGCAGTTTAGGAACCAGGATCCAGGTTAAAAATGACGAAGAAACATAACTGGGAGAGTGCAAAGTGGGAAGGTCCATACCAGGTCCTGTTGGCAACGCCTACTGCAGTCAGAGTAGATGAGAGGACGTCCTGGGTTCATTTGACGCATTGTAAACCGGTAAAGAACTTTCAACTTGATAAAAACTTTGTGATACACAAGGGAAAAATGGCCAAGAGTAAAGCAAGCAGAAAAGCAGAGCAACCCCAGAACTATTCCATAAATATTTTGTTAGCTGTGCATTTGTTGACTACCAATTTGCTCTTATTATGGTTTTTCCCTGCACTCAACCACACAAGTGAAAGTGACTAGACGTGATGAACTGTCTATAGACTGGAATCTAACACATACCTGGCCATAAAACCTGTGTATGCAGAGACTATGAACATTTCAAATAGCTGGGTTTGTACAGCTATAACAGCATATGGAGGATGCTTAATGTCCGCTGTCCCTCCAGGGGTAAATGAGACTTTGGAAAATTGGCTTTTTGATACAGGAACTGTGAGATCACAGGACGAAATAGCTTTATTTTTACCCGTCACACAAAAAGGAGTTGCATGTTTCTACTAAAATGACACCCTCCATGTGGACTGGAGTCATTGTAATATAACAATGTCTTATAAATGTTACATCTTCCTGCAGTTTTGTAATTCAACCTTATGAAGATAACAGCTGTGTAAGGGAATGAATTAAAAACTGAATCTACTACTGTATTTTACCGATTAGAAGTAACCTTACAGGAAGACATTATAACTGAACAGCTGGATAGCAAGGCCGTATTATATCTAAATAATAACTGTCTTAAATGTATTACATCAGCATTATTAAATGACTAGAATACAGTTAGTAAAAGTGATGTAGATGCCTTGTGACTAACCGCGTCAGTAAGGTCGGAATAACTTGAATGCAAACAGCATAAAAAAGGCTGTATTTCCAGTATTCGGGCAGACAAAATTATATGCTTGTATTGTATAGTCTTTTGCCTCCTGGTGTACACTAGTAAACTTTTGAATCTGAACCTCCTGTGTATTGAATTATGATTTTTTTATTTGACAATTTCACTTTGTTCATGTGTTCACAAGCAGCAACATTTGTGAAAATGAGTCAAGTAGTGAAGACACACACTTGCACTCGCACGCACACACACACACACACACACTCGCACGCACACTCGCACACACACACACACTCGCACACACACACACACACTCGCACACACACACACACACTCGCACACACACACACACACACACACACTCGCACACACACACACTCGCACGCACACACACACACTCGCACGCACACACACACACACTCGCACGCACACACACACACACTCGCACGCACACACACACTCGCACGCACACACTCGCACGCACACACTCGCACGCACACACTCGCACACACACACTCGCACGCACACACACACTCGCACGCACACACACACGCACACACACACTCGCACACGCACACACACTCGCACACGCACACACACTCGCACGCACACACACTCGCACGCACACACACTCGCACGCACACACACACACGCACACACACACACACGCGCACACACACACTCGCGCACACACTCGCACGCACGCGCACACACACTCGCACGCGCACACACTCGCACGCGCACACACTCGCACGCGCACACACACACACACACACACACACACACACACACACACACTTGTTCTTTAAGAAATTGTTTTTCTGCAACCTTGTGGTAGAAGTGTGATTATAATACATTCACCTTTATTAAAGTACCAAGTAACATGCTGAAAGTAGAAATCTATGTGATGCCCCCACTTGTAAAAATGTTTCTTATCCAAAAAAGACCTGCTGCCTGACAACTTGTTTCATGGGGAAAACATGATAAAAGTAAAAAATGAAAAGCAAACAAGAAACGAGCTCAAGATACATTGCTTAAAGGATTACTGTACAGGTTATGGACCACACATGATTGGCATTCTGCTTAGTTTACGGGTAAAGTCTGTAGAGATGACTGGAAGTCTCCAACAAGTGTAATGAGCTTTTTAAAATAATGGAATCCTGTCCTTTAATACCCAAGGCTTATACATTATCTAGTCAAGTATTCTCTGCATGGCAACAGAAAGGCTTTCAATGTTGCAATTCTTTAACAGTATGCTTATTAAAGCTTACTAGCATCTGACGATGTCAGACAAGCTTACCTTATGGTCATTAAAGCATGGCTACTTAAAAACACAGAGCAACAGGCAGTTTGAGTAATAAGCATAAATCAAGAGTACAAAAATATGACAGAAACCAGACCATTCTGCAAAATCAAGGACAGATGAAAAGCCACTGTAGTACTTATGCAGTGTGTCCTCCCCATCCAAGGTAGATACAACTACTCCTTGCCTTGCTTGGACACATCCAGAGTCACTACATGGGGGAGTGGGGTGCAACCAGCATGTCACAATTTCAAATCTCTCTGGCTGACTGATGGCTCTGACACATTTGTCATACCTCTCAACCTCAAGAGCAAGAAATCTGGACAAAGCCATACACAGAAGTGGGACAAAGGCCCAACAATAAGGACAATTTTTAAATATTGCTCTAATAAACTTAGAAAGATAATAGAATAGGTCTTGCATTAATATGAATTTTCTGAAGGGTATAAAATCTGAAACTCAAATGTCTGTCATTTTATAACTTCAGTCTTTAGTGATGTCACTAATTTGCCAAAAAACACAATATTATGAAAAATGGACAAAAATGTGATGCAAAAATATAAAATAGACAAACAATACAGCTGCTACCTGTCAACGAAGGGACACTAATATTAGTACTGCTAACTTGAGCAGCTGACAAAATATAAAAGAATCTACATGCATTTAAAGTAATCTATAACTTTGATTATTACAGTTATTTCTTAATTGTAAACCCTCCATGTTTTCTTCCAAAATAATAGCGGAGGGATTATAAGGGGGAAGAGCTACATTTTGAGCCAAAAATTGGGGACAGTTGAGAGGTTGGCTATGCCTAATTCTATAAAGCCATTTATTTGCATGTACCTCTCAACCTGCTAATGCAGTAAATCTGAACAAGGCCAAATATATTGGGGCCACATATAAACAGTACTAAAAATTGCGACAGTTGATAGAACAGCTCATTTTTCTGAAGGTTATGAAGTCTGAAACTTATTATTGAGTGACTTCTGGCAAATCTTTTAGGAATTAAAACTACAAATTTTATGAACAACCAAAAATAAGAAGCAAAAATCTATTCATTGTTTGAAAATCTGGACAGTTGGGAGGTATAGTTCAGCTGGGCCTGTCTGAGTTTGCTGCCCTTCCCCCCCTGACAAAATAATGGGGGAATGGAGCCTCTGCAGCCATTTCAATGAACCATTATACTTGGCTATTTCACTCCATTTACCAAAAACACTAATATGCATACTGCTTTACTTCTATGATGAGGAGTTGGACTTCATTTGAAAGTTTTATTTCGTATTTTACAGCATAAACACTAAGACATCTGTTAAACAAAGCAATGCAGTCTCACAATGAAAACTTAGCATTAAAACTTCTCTGTCCTTGAAACTCACATTCATTGAAACAGCATTGAAACACCCACATTCAAAGAAAATACATTTTGCCAGTGGCAGATAAAGATAAATTTTGGGCTGTTTTCGAATCATAGGCTCCTTGCATATGAAACATACATGTGCTCTTTGATACACCTTCCTCATTGTACAAAAATTATATTCCTTGTACAATACAGTACACTTGTTACAGGGTTTTTTAAATTTGTTTTGAACATTTCCAGTAAGCAATGAAACAAACTATATGCACCCATAATGGCAAAACTGCCCAGTTGAGAACATTTATCATAAAAAAGTACTTCCACAGTCCACCATTAGTAGTAAATATGCACAATTCTACAGTCCACCTTTATCAGTAAATATGCACAATTCTACAGTCCATTATCAGTAAATATGCACAATCTCTGAAGTCAGTCATCTAAATAATTCCACATTAAAGAAATCTGTAACTAATGAAGCGGTTGCTGCTAGCAATCACCTTTATATTTCATGGTTTCATTGAAAAATAAAGTGTCTGTTGCCCCTCAGGAATAAATTGCCTATATTACATTAAAAAAATGATAAGCTAGTAATAATATTGCAAGAGGAAATGGATGGCAAACTGATAACGAACTCATAGTTAGTATCTTCACCAAGCAGAACATTCTCAGTACGGCAGCATCCACCCCTTGTGGGAGTAGAAACCACAACCTTCTGCATCAAAAGCAAGTACACAACTTGGTAAAGCACTAAACTTCTATTCCCCTGCAGCTCTCAGTTTCTTGTAAAATCTACTCAATACTCAACTGCATCTCAACTTAGCAGCTCAAGAAAACTGGAAAAAGCCAAAATGTATTGGGGGGGGTCAAAAGCCCCAAAACAGGGACACATTAAACATTGCTTGTATAATCTTGGAAAGTTGCTAGAATAAAATATTGTGTTGCCACCAGATACTTTACTGCCAAGGTCACTGAGCAAAAAACAGTCAGAGTAACATACCACTACGCCACATCAGCTGCTTTGTAAAAGAGAGGAAGACAGTTCTCACCATAGCTGTCAACCTTAGTACAAAACACCTGGACAAACCCAGTAATGAGGGAATACAGGCCTCAAACATATTCAGTGAATTAAGTTCTTGCCATAGCTGTCAACCTTAGCACAAAAACCTGGACGAAGCCAATAAATGGGGGAATACAGTCCCAAAAATAGGGACAAATTTAAAATATTCATCTTATAAACTTAGAAAACTGCTAAAAAAATAAAGTTGGGCTACTATGTATTCTGAAGAACATGAAGTTGGAAATTCAAATGCCGGTCAATTTTACTGCGGACAGAACAAAAATAATTTTCAGCAGAGACGCAGGGATTAATACTGCAGACACGTCTTTGTAAAATGGCAGGGCACCAGAGCAAATCCACACAAACACAGGCAGGAGATGCAGACTCCACACAGAAGCCACCCCAACCAAGAATCAAACCAGAAAACCTATAGCTGTGAGGCAACAATACTACCACCGCACCATCAGTTATGCAGGGAATTAAACATGCAGAAACCTGAAGTCTGAAATTCAAATGCCTGTCAATTTTACTGCGGACAGAACAAAACCAATTTTCAGCAGGGATTAAAACTGCAGACACGTCTTTGTAAAATGGCAGGGCACCAGAGCAAATCCACACAAACACAGGCAGGAGATGCAGACTCCACACAGAAGCCACCCCAACCAAGAATCAAACCAGAAAACCTATAGCTGTGAGGCAACAATACTACCACCGCACCAATTATGCAGGGAATTAAACATTCAGAAACCTGAAGTCTGAAATTCAAATGCCTGTCAATTTTACTGCGGACAGAACAAAACCAATTTTCAGCAGGGATTAAAACTGCAGACACGTCTTTGTAAAATGGCAGGGCACCAGAGCAAATCCACACAAACACAGGCAGGAGATGCAGACTCCACACAGAAGCCACCCCAACCAAGAATCAAACCAGAAAACCTATAGCTGTGAGGCAACAATACTACCACTGCACCATCAATTATGCAAGGAATTATCTGAAATTCAAATGCCTGTCAATTTTACTGCGGACAGAACAAAAATAATTCTCAGCAGAGATGCAGGGATTAATACTGCAGACACGTCTTTGTAAAATGGCAGGGCACCAGAGCAAATCCACACAAACACAGGCAGGAGATGCAGACTCCACACAGAAGCCACCCCAACCAAGAATCAAACCAGAAAACCTATAGCTGTGAGGCAACAATACTACCACCGCACCATCAATTATGCAGGGAATTAAACATTCAGAAACCTGAAGTCTGAAATTCAAATGCCTGTCAATTTTACTGCGGACAGAACAAAAATAATTTTCAGCAGGGATTAATACTGCAGACACGTCTTTGTAAAATGGCAGGGCACCAGAGCAAATCCAAACAAACACAGGCAGGAGATGCAGACTCCACACAGAAGCCACCCCAAACAAGAATCAAACCAGAAAACCTATAGCTGTGAGGCAACAATGCTACCACCGCACCATCAATTATGCAGGGAATTAAACATTCAGAAACCTGAAGTCTGAAATTCAAATGCCTGTCAATTTTACTGCGGACAGAACAAAAATAATTTTCAGCAGAGACGCAGGGATTAATACTGCATACACGTCTTTGTAAAATGGCAGGGCACCAGAGCAAATCCACACAAACACAGGCAGGAGATGCAGACTCCACACAGAAGCCACCCCAACCAAGAATCAAACCAGAAAACCTATAGCTGTGAGGCAACAATACTACCACCGCACCATCAGTTATGCAGGGAATTAAACATTCAGAAACCTGAAGTCTGAAATTCAAATGCCTGTCAATTTTACTGTGGACAGAACAAAAATAATTTTCAGCAGAGACGCAGGGATTAATACTGCAGACACGTCTTTGTAAAATGGCAGGGCACCAGAGCAAATCCACACAAACACAGGCAGGAGATGCAGACTCCACACAGAAGCCACCCCAACCAAGAATCAAACCAGAAAACCTATAGCTGTGAGGCAACAATACTACCACTGCACCATCAATTATGCAGGAATTAAACATTCAGAAACCTGAAGTCTGAAATTCAAATGCCTGTCAATTTTACTGCGGACAGAACAAAAATAATTTTCAGCAGAGACGCAGGGATTAATACTGCAGACACGTCTTTGTAAAATGGCAGGGCACCAGAGCAAATCCACACAAACACAGGCAGGAGATGCAGACTCCACACAGAAGCCACCCCAACCAAGAATCAAACCAGAAAACCTATAGCTGTGAGGCAACAATACTACCACCGCACCATCAATTATGCAGGGAATTAAACATTCAGAAACCTGAAGTCTGAAATTCAAATGCCTGTCAATTTTACTGCGGACAGAACAAAACCAATTTTCAGCAGGGATTAAAACTGCAGACACGTCTTTGTAAAATGGCAGGGCACCAGAGCAAATCCACACAAACACAGGCAGGAGATGCAGACTCCACACAGAAGCCACCCCAACCAAGAATCAAACCAGAAAACCTATAGCTGTGAGGCAACAATACTACCACTCCACCATCAATTATGCAAGGAATTAAACATTCAGAAACCTGAAGTCTGAAATTCAAATGCCTGTCAATTTTACTGCGGACAGAACAAAACCAATTTTCAGCAGGGATTAAAACTGCAGACACGTCTTTGTAAAATGTCAGGGCACCAGAGCAAATCCACACAAAGACAGGGAGGAGATGCAGACTCCACACAGAAGCCACCCCAACCAAGAATCAAACCAGAAAACCTATAGCTGTGAGGCAACAATACTACCACTGCACCATCAATTATGCAAGGAATTATCTGAAATTCAAATGCCTGTCAATTTTACTGCGGACAGAACAAAAATAATTCTCAGCAGAGACGCAGGGATTAATACTGCAGACACATCTTTGTAAAATGGCAGGGCACCAGAGCAAATCCACACAAACACAGGCAGGAGATGCAGACTCCACACAGAAGCCACCCCAACCAAGAATCAAACCAGAAAACCTATAGCTGTGAGGCAACAATACTACCACTGCACCATCAATTATGCAGAGAATTAAACATTCAGAAACCTGAAGTCTGAAATTCAAATGCCTGTCAATTTTACTGCGGACAGAACAAAACCAATTTTCAGCAGGGATTAAAACTGCAGACACGTCTTTGTAAAATGGCAGGGCACCAGAGCAAATCCACACAAACACAGGCAGGAGATGCAGACTCCACACAGAAGCCACCCCAACCAAGAATCAAACCAGAAAACCTATAGCTGTGAGGCAACAATACTACCACTGCACCATCAATTATGCAGGGAATTAAACATTCAGAAACCTGAAGTCTGAAATTCAAATGCCTGTCAATTTTACTGCGGACAGAACAAAAATAATTTTCAGCAGAGACGCAGGGATTAATACTGCAGACACGTCTTTGTAAAATGGCAGGGCACCAGAGCAAATCCACACAAACACAGGCAGGAGATGCAGACTCCACACAGAAGCCACCCCAACCAAGAATCAAACCAGAAAACCTATAGCTGTGAGGCAACAATACTACCACCGCACCATCAATTATGCAGGGAATTAAACATTCAGAAACCTGAAGTCTGAAATTCAAATGCCTGTCCATTTTACTGAGGACAGAACAAAAAATTTTCAGCAGAGACGCAGGGATTAATACTGCAGACACGTCTTTGTAAAATGGCAGGGCACCAGAGCAAATCCACACAAACACAGGCAGGAGATGCAGACTCCACACAGAAGCCACCCCAACCAAGAATCAAACCAGAAAACCTATAGCTGTGAGGCAACAATACTACCACTGCACCATCAATTATGCAAGGAATTAAACATTCAGAAACCTGAAGTCTGAAATTCAAATGCCTGTCAATTTTACTGCGGACAGAACAAAAATAATTCTCAGCAGAGACGCAGGGATTAATACTGCAGACACGTCTTTGTAAAATGGCAGGGCACCAGAGCAAATCCACACAAACACAGGCAGGAGATGCAGACTCCACACAGAAGCCACCACAACCAAGAATCAAACCAGAAAACCTATAGCTGTGAGGCAACAATACTACCACCGCACCAATTATGCAGGGAATTAAACATGCAGAAACCTGAAGTCTGAAATTCAAATGCCTGTCAATTTTACTGCGGACAGAACAAAACCAATTTTCAGCAGGGATTAAAACTGCAGACACGTCTTTGTAAAATGTCAGGGCACCAGAGCAAATCCACACAAACACAGGCAGGAGATGCAGACTCCACACAGAAGCCACCCCAACCAAGAATCAAACCAGAAAACCTATAGCTGTGAGGCAACAATACTACCACTGCACCATCAATTATGCAAGGAATTATCTGAAATTCAAATGCCTGTCAATTTTACTGCGGACAGAACAAAAAATTTTCAGCAGGGATTAATACTGCAGACACGTCTTTGTAAAATGGCAGGGCACCAGAGCAAATCCACACAAACACAGGCAGGAGATGCAGACTCCACACAGAAGCCACCCCAACCAAGAATCAAACCAGAAAACCTATAGCTGTGAGGCAACAATACTACCACCGCACCAATTATGCAGGGAATTAAACATGCAGAAACCTGAAGTCTGAAATTAAAATGCCTGTCAATTTTACTGCGGACAGAACAAAACCAATTTTCAGCAGGGATTAAAACTGCAGACACGTCTTTGTAAAATGGCAGGGCACAGCAAATCCACACAAACACAGGCAGGAGATGCAGACTCCACACAGAAGCCACCCCAACCAAGAATCAAACCAGAAAACCTATAGCTGTGAGGCAACAATACTACCACTGCACCATCAATTATGCAAGGAATTATCTGAAATTCAAATGCCTGTCAATTTTACTGCGGACAGAACAAAACCAATTTTCAGCAGGGGATTAAAACTGCAGACACGTCTTTGTAAAATGGCAGGGCACAAGAGCAAATCCACACAAATACAGGGAGGAGATGCAGACAAAAGCCACCCCAACCAAGAATCAAACCAGAAAACCTATAGCTGTGAGGCAACAATACTACCACCGCACCAATTATGCATGGAATTAAACATTCAGAAACCTGAAGTCTGAAATTCAAATGCCTGTCAATTTTACTGCGGACAGAACAAAACCAATTTTCAGCAGGATTAAAAACCCGAACCTTTTAAAAAAAGGAGGGGACCCAACAAAAACCCCACAAAACAGGAGAATTCAAATCCCAAACCCAACCAAAAACAAAAAAAATTAGCGGAGGAAAACTCCCCGACCATCATTTGTAAAATGACAAAACAAATCCCAAACACGGGGGAAGAACAAACAAACCACCCAACAGGGGTTAAACCAGAAACCTTTTGTAAAAAACACCAGGGAAAACCCCAATAGCAGGAATTAACAACAGAAACCCCCAACCAAAATTTAAACCGAAAATTTTTCTGGAGCAACAAAACAACACAAAGCAGGGAATTAAACTTCAGAAACCTGAAGGCGAAACAAATCCCAAAGGGCAGAACAAAACCCCCCAAGGGGGAAACCAGAAAACCCTTTTTAAAAGGGACACCAGGGAAACCACAAAAAGAAAGGGAAACGAATTTAACGGCCAAACCGGGGCAAACCCAAAAAAATTTAGCGGAGGGGAAATACTACCACGACCATCTTTGAAAATTAGGAAACAAATCCCAAAAGCGGAAGAACTAAAAACCCCCAAAGAACAACCCGAAACTTTTTTGGGGCAACAACAACCCCAATTAGCAGGGAAAAACTAAAACCGAAGCAAACAAATCCGAATTTTCTGGGCAAACAAAACCACGCAATTAAAAGCAGGTTTTAAAATCAGGACCGAGCAAATCCCAAAACGCAATGCGACCCAAAAAACCAACAGATAAACGAAACCTTATGGAGGCACAAATCCACACACAAAGAAGGAAATCGAATCAAAGCCCAAAGGACAACAAAAATTTAGCGGGAAATACCGCACTCTTTAAAAGCAGGCAAGAAATCAAAACCCAATGCGACCACAAAACCCCAACAGATAAACCAGAAACCTTATGGAGGCACAACACCCACAAAGCAGGAATAACTCAGAACCACAAATCAAACCGAATTTTCTGGAGAACAAAACCAATTTAGCAGGGATTAAAATCGAAGTCTTTAAATCAGGGCCGCAATACCAAAAAGCAAATAATCACAGAAGACCCAAAGAACAAACCGAAAAAAAGCGGACAACAATACACACGCAATCAATTCAGAAACAAATCAAAGCCAATTTTTAAAAAACCAATTTTTACAATAAATGCAAACTTTTAAAGGGGCAAGGCAATCCCAATAGGGGGATGCAGACAAAACCAACAGATAAACCAGAAACCTTATGTAGGGAAAACACCCCAAATCAAAAACAGAAAGAATCGAAAAACAA
>NC_056744.1:1763636117-1763638617 GCF_019279795.1 Protopterus annectens
AACATATGCTTTTATTTGATGGCAGCTATGAAGTCATTCCCTAAAAGAAATTGATTAGAAAAAAAGAAAATTTTTTCCCTTTAAGCAGGCATGATTTTCTTTGATTTTTTTCAAAGACAAATGTCCTGGTTAAATTATGGCATTTTGATTAACGGGTATGTGCCATTACTGTAAGTATATTCAGGAGGTCATAGGCATTCAGAATGGGAATAAATTATTTCTATTCCATCTACCGTTATACTCAAAATTGTTTAGATTGCTAATTGTACCCAATGTGATGTTTTTTATGTTGGTAAAACGGAGTGCAAATTGTCAAAGGACATATGAACATTTGTATAATATTTCTAGGAAGAAAAGTATCAATGCCCCCTTTACAGGCATATTTCTTTGTTTTCAAACCATGCCTTTAAATTTGCAGTGTTACAGCATGTACCCAACAGCCCTAGAGGCGGACCTTGGAAAGTAATATTGGAACAAAGGGAGGTGTGGTGGCAGAAATGCCACCGTCCCCATGGGTTTGAAAGATTTTATTTCTATCATGAACTTTTTAAAACTGTCTCCATCATTTATAAAAACAGCTTGAACTTGTGTCCCTCACAAACTGCAATCTTGGAGCTTCAAACAAATGAAGTGAACTATGAACAAAAAATAAAAAAGCAATCAGCTTTTTAAAAATGAAAGTTTTTGATAGGTAGGATTTGATGCACAGGTTTAATTTCTTGTGCTTTATAGTGATGCGTTAAAAAATTAATTGTTTTTTAATTTACATTTAATTGGCGGCTGGTGACTTCAAATCACAGGGGGGCTGCAGGAGACGCTGAATGGGTGGGGTCAAAGGGAAGGGGTGTGGTCAACCATAAAGGGGAGGAGCTATGCACAAAACCACAAAAAACTAACTTTAATTAAATACGCTGCCCTGGGTGGCAAACCATCATTATGAAAGTCCAATCAAGACAAAAATAAGTGTAGAAGAATAAAAATATTTCAATGCATTGGCTGCATGACAGCTTACTTAATATCTAGATGGAAACAAAAGGTTGTGAGGCATGAAAAAATAAATTACTTTTTAAATACATTACTGGAATGCCAGTCAAAATCAAGTATAAGAAACACCAGAAGCACTCAACTCAAACCACTTCTCCTTGCACTGCAGTTCTAATAATATATTCAGCTTTATTAAAGTACCAAGCAACATGCTGAAAGTAGAAATCTATGTGATGCCCCCACTTGTAAAAATGTTTCTTATCCAAAAAAGACCTGCTGCCTGACAACTTGTTTCATGGGGAAAACATGATAAAAGTAAAAAATGAAAAGCAAACAAGAAACAAGCTCAAGATACATTGCTTAAAGGATTACTGTACAGGTTATGGACCACACATGATTGGCATTCTGTTTAGTTTACGGGTAAAGTCTGTAGAGATGACTGAAGTCTCCAACAAGTGTAATGAGCTTTTTAAAAATGGAATCCTGTCCTTTAATACCCAAGGCTATACATTATCTAGTCAAGTATTCTCTGCATGGCAACAACAGAAAGGCTTTCAATGTTGGCAATTCTTTAACGGTATGCTTATTAAAGCTTACTTGCATCTTACGATGTCAGACAAGCTTACCTTATGGTTATTAAAGCATTGCTACTTAAACACAGAGCAACAGGCACTTTGAGTAATAAGCATAAATCAACAGTACAAAAATAGGAAAGAAACCAGACCATTCTGCAAAATCAAGGACAGATGAAAAGCCACTGTAGTACTTATGCAGTGTCACTCCCATCAAAGTAGATACAACTACTCCTTGCCTTGCTTGGACACATCCAGAGTCACTACATGGGGAGTGGGTGCAACAAGCATATCACAATTTGAAATCTCTCTGGCTGACTGTGATGGCCCTGACACATTTGTCATACCTCTCAACCTCAAGAGCAAGAAATCTGGACAAAGCCATACACAGAAGTGGGACAAAGGCACAACAATAAGGACAATTTTAAATATTGCTCTAATAAACTTAGAAAGATAATAGAATAGGTCTTGCATTAGTATGAATTTTCTGAAGGGTATAAAATCTGAAACTCAAATGTCTGTCATTTTCTAACTTCAGTCTTTAGTGATTTGTCACTAATTTGCCAAAAAACACAATTTTATGAAAAATGGACCAAAAATGTGATGCAAAAATATAAAATAGACACACAATACAGCTGCTACCTGTCAAAGAAGGGACACTTTAATATTAGTGCTGCTACCTTGAGCAGCTGACAAAATAAAATAATCTACATGTATTTCAAGTAATCTATAACTTTGATTAGAAAAAAGTACTAATGCCCTTTACAGGCATATTTCTTTGTTTTCAAACCATGCCTTTAAATTTGCAGTGTTACAGCATGTACCCAACAGCCCTAAATGTAAACCCTCCATGTTTTCTTCCAAAATTGCTATTTTGCCGAGGGATTATTAGGGGGAAGAGCAACATTTTGAGCCAAAAATTGGGGACAGTTGAGAGGTTGGCT
>NC_056744.1:1763646117-1763698617 GCF_019279795.1 Protopterus annectens
ACACACACACACACACCAGTTAAAAGCACCAACTAACACACACACACACACACACACACACCAGTTAAAAGCACCAACTAACACACACACACACCAGTTAAAAGCACCAACTAACACACACACACACACACACACCAGTTAAAAGCACCAACTAACACACCAGTTAAAAGCACCAACTAACACACACACCAGTTAAAAGCACCAACTAACACACACACACCAACACACACACACCAGTTAAAAGCACCAACTAACACACACTCCAGTTAAAAGCACCAACTAACACACACACTCCAGTTAAAAGCACCAACTAACACACACAACTCTATCCAGTTAAAAGCACATAAAGTAAAATACACTTACCTGTCTATTCTCCATATGCCACCGCAATACTAGACCCCGCGAGATCCCAGCAAAGCTCCTACCCGACGACGAGATCCCAAGCTCCCTCCCGAGAGTGTTCTGACTGCTGCTGTTGCAGTCCGGACGCGATCTATCCTTCCAGCGTGTCCTTCTACGGGTCCTGCCGGGCTGCGCCTTGCGCATGCGCATAGACCGACGGTAGTTGGGTCTACTGCGCATGCGCAAAGTCCGCGAAATTTAAAAACTTAAATTTTTTTTGTTTTTCTTGTTTTTCTTTTTAATTTTAAGTTTGAGGGGGCTGCAGTCCGGCAGCCCGATGCCACGAGCCGCCCCTAAATGATGATTCTTGTATTGTTTTTAAATTTACGTAATTTCCTTTGAGTGTGTATATTAACGGGAAATACTTGATTTTACTTTGATCTGAAGAAGTCTGACATTCCAAACGAAAGCGCTAACTCATTAAATTACGTACTTATCAAACTAAGTTTTGTGCCGAGCCTTGGTTTGTGTTTGGTCCGACCGTTGCTTTAATCTTAGAGCTTATTAAAATCTTGTGCTCTTCCTTAAAAGTCCCTTATATTTCTCAACTTACTTTCCACGTTTGGGATAATAGCAGGTTGGCACACACTGCGCACCTCTATACCCATGAATATCTGTTTAGCTTCTGACTTTCTCACATTAACTACCCTCTCAAAATATAGCTCTCCAAAAGAAACTAAAAATCAGACATTTCTCAAACAGAACACACTTACAATCTCTTTTTGTTGGCCTCCAAGCCATCATCTGCAATGTGCTTACCAAACACCAGCTGCTTCACCTTTTACAGATTGTTAATAAGTATGATTTTTGCCAACTTCTAATCTTCATTTGTGGTATAAAACCTTGATAATACTTTCTTTGTATATATATAAGTGATATTTGAATGCACTCTTGCTACTATTACTCTTATTAATATCATGACATTGTCAAATTTATGTCCAGATTCTTATAATGACAACAGTGAGTTGGAATGGTTGCTATGCATTCCCTCCACTATTAGGGCATGGAAACCACCACTTTGATATGGTGCTAGACAAATTAACAAATTGCTTCAATATTCTAAGCCTGCTGTACTTAGAATCTGGTATAGTCACACTTACTCAACATAAAAGAATTCTTTTACCTCTGTATCTTCAGGATACAACTGACATTAAATGTTAAACATTCTCATTACCATAATATTGCCAAATAACTATTCTAACTTTTATAACTACAATACTGTTTTTTATGTACTTTAACTGGTTAAACCTCCACCACTGTACAAATATGAATACAATATATTGCTTTATCACTGCAATTCTCTCTCTTCTCTGCATGATTGTTTATATAACCTGCACACACACTGCTAGTGCTGTAATTTCTATAATCATATTTTACTGCCGTGTTTATGCAATTTTATTCAAATCATTCCCCTCCAGGTCATAGCCAAAAAGTTTAAATAAGGCTACCTATCAAGTCAGCAAAAGTTTAGAAGGCCCATGTTTTAGAAACACTTGCAAACCACAAAATTCTGTCTGAGCAGATCTGTTCATTCACACTAACAGCTACCATCTCAATAGGAGGTGCTGCTACAGTGACTGACAAAAGGAAGAATAAACGCAGTGCCAGTTCCAAACAAAAGCTTTTCAACTAAAAAAAAAAAAAAAAAAATAAATAAATAAAATACCGCTCAGCATTTGAATAGTACTATCATCTTCATCAACACAGCACCACAGTTAAAATGTAAAACTGTATTTTCATTTGCACACCAGCCTCTTAGCACAACCAGTCAAAAGCTTAAACTCGTGTATTTTAGAAATTTAAATTGTCTTTACAAATCTGCTTTCTGAGCAGCAGGTTTCTTAACTTGGCTATCCCCCATGTCAGTTTTAATAACTAGTTGCTTTGTTTGATGAGGATGCCCTTACAGAAACGTCTGATTTAAGTAGTAAACTATTAATACTTAAAGGCAGCTTTTATAAAGTACACAAAAAGACATTACTTTTTAAATCAAGATGGTAAGACAGAACAGTGGGTCCAAGGAAGCAACAGAAAATCATGTAGGCTTTAAAATAAGCCACAGTCAGGGCACTAACTTCAATCTGATGAATCCACCACTTTCAAACTGGGGAGAAGAAAGTGGTCCCTTTTAACAATATTATGCCACCAAGTAACCAAACGACAGTACAGCTCAACAAATGGATAAGAGTAAGTTCGAGCTTATAACCCCAGAATGATTTTCTACAGACAACGAAATTCCTGTTAATAATGGCAGAAAATATTTACAAGCCAATCGCCGCAAGGCTAGAATGACTTGACATGGGCTAGCCTGGCTCCCATCTTCTTTCCCTACCTCTTAAGTAGTGATCCCAGTCTTTTACAGGCACAACATATGTGAAGCCTGGATATGAAAAGGGGGTGGGGGGGTCAGGCAGGTAATGACTTACAAAACAAAAATCAACCTAGAAGCATGGTAATGACAAAACCAGAAAATAGACTGTAAGAAACTCAGAACCATCACTTAAGTAAATGACCGGAAAACGAGCCACTGGGAAACAGTGAAAACTAAATACCAGTGTCATAAATGCAGTTTGGGGAGGGGGGTGAAAAGGACTAAACCCAGGGTTGCCTTCTGGAGCTAGACTAGCAGAGGATCGTAATAGACAAAAGTATGCATAAACAAAACAAACAATTAAAGGAACAAATAACCATTTGCACAAAATTGTCCTCAATCTTCTACACCTGGCCTCCCAAAGGATGCCAGTCCTCCCAGCTGCAACGATTTGTTGCTTCCGCGTTACCTTATGAGAATTATCCAATCAACGATCAGCGTTCCCATCCTGTTTTCCAACATTCATGGAAAGGTTTCAAAGGAAACAACAAAACTACGCTTACAATGAGCAATGACAGTGTCCTCTCCCACAGGAAAGGTTAACAAGAACGAGGACACAACCACTCGGACTCACCTTTCTCCTCCAGTGTGACACAGACTCCTCGCTGGCCACCTCACGGTTAGTCAGCACCTTCCATCAGGCCGGTTTCTACAGCCACTGTTCCACATCTCACAACCAGCAGTCAGAACTGAAGTGTGATACTGCCGGTCCCAGTGTCCTGCGATTACAGCTGGCTTAGACTGTCAAGCTATGACACACATTATATAAAAAAGAAACGTTCTCCCTCAAGGCAGACAATGTCCGCGACACTACAAAGCATTTTATTTATTTACTTACTTTACTGAGGCGCAGGAACTAGGTACAATCCAGAAAAGTGTGCGTATGCACCTGTAGTCCCGGATACGACTTGCTGGTACAACAGAAGGAAGGACGGGTACAGTAACCGTACCCAGCACGTCTCCTTGTTTCTTTTAAGTAGCTGCAGCGGTAATTAAATCCCAAGTCTCTAACAAAGTCACTAAAACGCAGTGTGGTCATGTGACACCGTTTCTCCGTGTCTGTATGCTATGGGAGTCACGTGATCTGCGTTTTCAACATAACAATGAAGGTAATTTAGATTTGTAATGTGGTTTAGCGTGTCTTTAATGACAGCGTTAATCGATTACAATTTTTAATCTCCGTATGTTAAAATCAAATAAGTCCCCGCACTGTCTTTTCCCCGAGACGCTACTTTATATAAAATATATTTTTCCCCAGACTATCAGAGTGGCATATTTAGTTTTTCCTGATCACACGTGGACTGGCAATGCAACAATAACTGTTAACACAAGCAGCTTACGTGGCTGGCGCTTAACTGAGAAAATGGACTGAAATGCCTCTAGGCCATACAATCTGAAATTAAATGATTCTGTAATAAAAATGTGGTCATGTTTTGGGAAGAGTAAAAGGGGAGAAGACAGTAGAAGAAAGTGATGGAGCTGAACTTCTGATGAGAACTAAAGAGAGTGTGCTTAACTTATCACTCAACTGTAAAATTGCAAGCAACCCGAATATTTTGGGATGACAGTGTTTTCTAAAGCATTGATATTGATACAGACAATAAAACATTGCGAATATTGTATGAAACCAGCAATGTAAACAAAGTTATTTGGTAATAATGTGAAAAATACTTTGTCCTGTTTCACTGGTTGAATCAGGAGCAAATCTCAACAGAATCGGGGACAAATCCAGAAATAATCACAGACAGTTAAAATATTAATACTGTTAACATGAGACATTACCAGAATAAGAGAATGTGAACTAATATGCATTTTCAGAAAATAACTCTGAATACGAAACAAAAACAAACTCCATACCGCTACCCACCATGCCTCAATCATACAATATGCAGATGGCGTCACACTCATTCGTGTAACACCCACACAGACTACTCCAACATATTACTCAGGAGTCTTCTCGGCTGTTGAATATTGGCCCTCTAACTTTAAACTAATCCTCAATCCCAACAAAAACTAAGCTAATGCTATTTTCAAATAACAAAAATTCAGACAGCTTTCTTTCTTTCCAAATACAGCCTTCCAATAACACCACTACTAGACTTATTGGTATTACAATTGATAAACACTTATCCTTAACCATAAAAAGGTCATATAAAACTTGGCTTGCTATTTAGAATCAAACCTTTCCTCACCAACTCTACAAGACAATCCATTGCCAGGACTCACTCACTTTCTACCCTACTTTATGCTTCTCCTAGCTTTAACAGTTTAAAGAAAACAGACCTTGCAAAACTAGTTGGTTGTTATAATAAAATTGCAAGATTTGCCTGTAACTCCCCATATAGAACCAACCACAGGGTTGCTCTACATCAATTAAACTGGCTTGAACTACCCAACTTCCTTACATGTTCCCAGCTCATGATAGCCCATAGTAGAGTTTACAAACCTGACAAGTGCCCAGTACTTCAAAACCTACTTCATCCTCAAGTCAATAAAAGACACTTGAGATCCTCTGACAATTTTTTACTTCAAGTCACAAAAGCCAACAACAAATATGATGACTATTTATTTATTTTCATTTTTTACTGGGAAGGTCTACTAGGCCATAGTGAGCCCATTTTCAGTGGAGGCCTGGGCAGAAAAGCTCCACACATAAATGAACAATACATGATATAAGCATAACACAATGTAAGAATAACAAAAAGCAAAATGTTACCAATATTCAAAACATAACATACAATACTGTACAATAGATCCAAATGAACAGTACATTACAGTAGGTGGGTTGCAACTGACAATTTAGAGTCAAGGTAAAGTATTACAGTACAAAATTAAGGATAGTGTGGTAACAGGAATATAATGTAATTATCATAATTATTGGTAAGTGATTTACACTTATGAAGAAATAAAATTTGAATATAGGTGATAAATATAACAGACAGTGCAAGCAGTCTAGTTAAGTAGAAGTTAAGAGATAGAAAGAGTTATAAAAGAGTGGAGATAGAATAAAGATATGGTGCTGTAGAGGAGGGAAGATATGGTGCTGTAGAGGAGGGAGTCAAGTTTCAGGAAGTGACATTTTGGCACATGGGCACTACCATAGAGAGGAAATGTGTTGTCTCAGGGACTTTTTAAAGAGAGCAGGGTTGCTAGTAGTCCTAATTGCTGTTGGGAGGGTATTCCATAGTTTTGAAATAATAAAAGAGTAGGGCAGCTGACCAGCTGAGAGGTTTGGTTTCTCAACATTCAAGAGAAATTGTTTTTCAGATCAGAGAGATCTGGTAGGATGGTACAGAGTGAGTAGAGAAGAAAGGGAAGAGCAGTTTGATGGTTTGTATATAAATTTGTGTGCCGTGGTTAATTGTACATAATGTAAGATAGTGTGGAAGTTCTAGCCAATTTAGTTGAAATAATGAGGAAGAATGGAGAGATGAAAATTTTGCACTGGTTACAAATTTAGCAATTTTATTGTAGCACATGTCTAGTTTGGATTTCAGAGAGGACTGGATATTGGTAAGGGGAGGGGCACCATATAGAAGAGATGGTAGTAGAAAGGAAGAAGCTAAGGACAGTTTTGTGGAATGATTTAGGAAGAAGTTATGTCTGTAGAGGATGACCAATTTTTGATGTTTTTTTATATTGCTGTGAATAGGTAGGTCAAATGTTACATTTTCATCTATGATGACACCTAGTAATTTTGTATTAGGCACAACTTCAATGATAGTGTTGTTCTGAGAATGACTAGTGAATTAATTTTTGTTTATGGTGGTGTTATTTTAGGGGTAAATAGCAGAAATTTAATTTTGTTAGGGCTTAAGGCAAGATGCTTATTGGTTATCCAAGTTTCAGTAGAGGTGAAGGCATTTTGGGTGAGTTGCTGTAGATCAGTTATAGACTTAGCAGTGCAGATGATGGTTGAGCCATTTGCGTATTGGATGATGGTACCTTGAGTAAGAATGGTGTGAAAGTTATTTATGAAAATGCTAAATAGAAGGAGGCCAAGTATGGATCCTTGGGGAACTCCTGTAGCTGTGCTAAGAAGTGGCAAGTAAGAATGTTGCTACTTGGTGGATTGTTGCCTATTTGTCAGATAATTTGGGAACCAGTTTAGAGTTGGGGGTGAGATGCCTAAGTTAGAGAGTTTAGTGAGATGAAGAGGATGGGAGACTATATCAAATGCCTTAGAAAGGTCAAGAATGAGCGAATTAGCTATTTTACTAGTGTCACAGGCCCAGTTAACTGTATCCATGAAGGATATGAGAGCTGTAGTTGTACTGTAACCAAGCCTAAAACCATGCTGAGTAGGAGAAAGGATTTGGTTATGAAGCAGATAGTTAAGAAGCTGAGTGTGAATGCATTTTTCTAATATTATAGAGATGGGTGAAAGGATAGCAATAGGTTAAAAGATGGAAATGTCAGAGTTATTGCCACTTTTATGGAGAGTGGGAATATATGCTTTTTTTCTAAATTGTAGATAAATTTGACTCCAGAATAGCTCTATTAAGAAGTATGATGATAGGATAAGCAATAAAACTGGCTGAAATTTGTAGGAATTCCAGAGGTAAGTTGTCAGGTACATTATTGCCAGGTTTACGTTTACGAAGAAGTTTTTTTAATAGTGAAAGTTGGTATGGGTGAGCAGAAAAATATGGGTAGTGTGGAAGTAGTAGTATTTTGTATAGATGAATTTGCAGAAGGGAGATCAGTTTGTGAAAAGATGACGGTGAGGTTAGCAATGGTATTAATGAAATATGAGTTAAAGAGTGAGGCTGTTTCAGTGGGTATTTTGTCTGGATTTGGACACGCATTACTATTTCAGCCTGGATATAGTACGGAGTTGACTGTACTCCAGAATTTTTTTGGATTTTTTTTATGTTGGTTTTGTAGGCTAAGGTAGTATTTTTTTATTTTTAATGACTAGATGTTTTACTTGTTTATGTAGCTGTTTATATTGGATGAGGTCAGAGGGATTTTTTTTTGCCATGATTTCCATGCTTTGCCCCTGGCAGACATCAGTTGTTTAGTGGGTTTGTTAAGCCATCTGGCATGATTAGTTTTTATTCTGTTTTGAGAGAGTGGGGCTAAATTATTAAGGATCTGGAGAAATGTTGAGTTGAAGAGTTCAACAGCGTCATCAAGGGGAAGGAATGTTAGTGTGTCCCAGTGGGTCTATATTAGAAGAGTGAAGTTACTTAAGAGTGAACAGTGTTTCGTTGACACCTAAAGCCCGCAGTCTAAAATGAACGAAGTTACGGAACACCTATTTTTTTCCCAGGGAACAAAATTGCTGGGCCATTCTCGGGACTTTGCTGTTTTCTCCACTGTGGTTCGATATCGGAGTTTGTATATTTAAGTTGGGGGGTGAAGCACCCCCCCCACTTTATTTTGTCTTTATAATTTTTTTTCTTTTTGAAACAGTGATTTTTTTTTCCTGGGAAAAAAAAATCTGTTCTGTAACTTCACTCTTTTCAGACTTCGGGTTTTATGTGTTGCATTCGCTCTTAAGTCACTTCATTCTTCTACTACCCTGTCCCAGTTGATATTTTATAAATTTCATTAAGGGTGGTTGGGGAGAAGTGGGATAAGTCTCTAGTTTGCTTGTATTGGTGTTTACTTAATGTTGGGGTGGTTTTATGTATTATAAAGGCAGCTAGGTGGCCACTAAAACTATTAGGTAGTGTCCCTGAGGAGGAGATTTTATTAGGCTCGGAGACCATAATCCAATCCAGGATTGAGCCTTTATTGTAGTTCTTGCTGGGTCTAGTTATGTTGGTGATTAGCTGGGTAAAGTTATACAGGTTGATGTTGGTAGATGAATGCTGATTGGAGAGATCATGCCAGTTAATGTTAACATCTCCCAGAATGATTGTTTCATTTTTTATATTATTAGTTGTCCAGGCGAGGATTTCTTCTAATACAGGAATGTTATTGCCAGGGGGGATGTATTCGACCATAATACAGAGGCTTTTACAGTTATTAATTTTTAGGAAGGCTGTTAATGTTTTGGCAGTGGAAAACTGCTGAACAAACTTTGAGTATTGAACTATAGTAAAGGCATTTGGATATATCCGAGTGACACCCCCACTTTTTTAACAAGGTCTATCTGATCATAGACATGTGTAACCAGGGAGTATACATTCGGCATCTTTAATGTATGGTTTTAGCCAAGTCTCAGTAGTGGGTATGATATCTGGTTTGTTTTGAGCTATCCATGCATGTAACTGTGGGATTTTGTTTCTGCTACTTTGAAGGTTAAGGATTGTGAAGTTTAGAGACTTATAGGAGTTAGGGGGGTTTAGAATGGTAGAGATTGGGACCTGGGTTAGGATGTATGTATCCACATTTGGTAAGTCGAATATGTATGGGGAATAATGATAGGTTGATCTTTCCTTTTAGTTTTGTAATCTAGAGCAAAGTTTGTTTGGTTGTTTTGTATGGGAAGGATTATGACTTTAGTTTGTAAAATTAAGTCTGTTGCAAATAGACTAGAGGCTACTTCAGAGTAGCAGGAATAAGATTGTGTTTGTATATATATTGTAAAAGTAGGTTTGTAAACTATATAAGTTTATTTATGTGATATTGTAGTACAAGGTACAAGGAAAAGGAAAGTGTGAGGAGCATAATGTTAGAAATGAAAGATATAGAGAAGGAGAGCTTATATATGTAATGTAAAGTTGCAATTATTAAGGTAATTAGTAGTAATACAGGGAAAGTATTATTGGGCTGAGATGAGGGTGGAAGATGTGTATTTTGATTAGATAGTAGGAATGAGTTAAGAGCGAGTGCCTTACAGAAGATGTGTGATTGAACTGAATTTAGACAATAGGATTATTGAAAGAGTGTGATTGGTTGAGTTGTAATGATGGGTGGAGTTAGGGTTGGAATAAGTGTAACTGAAGCGGAGTGGATGGGAATGGGGGTAGGGAAGGGAAGCAGAGTGAGCCAAGGGGAGTAAGGGTGAATGGAGCAGGTAGAGCCAAATCTCTAGAGGGACTATCAGCTGAAGAAGAAAAAAACAACCTTTGTGGTATCAGTAGCAGGGAAGGTGAGTGGGTAGTTTCCAAAGTTATTAGGGGTGGTGTGAGCATTCACAGTATTGTTAGTAAAACAGCTAGTACACCAGATTTATATTCAAATCACATCTCCAAGACTTGGAATTTAATCCCCCAGCATATTCTAGCCAACTCCAATCACTTAATTTAAAATACTTCTCAAGGCTCACCTAACTAATTCTTGGCCTTGCTTTTGTCTAACTCATGGCTGATCCTCACCCCCTCTATACAGTAAACCTCTTTGCCTTTTTCATGTCCCCACTACATACTATAAGTCCCTTCATTGAGATATATCTTATCTTGCTTACCCTCTCCTTTTCTTGTCCTACCCATTGATGTTTTTTTGCATCTTCTATTTTCCTTGCCTGTTCTTCACCTTAGTTTTTTTTCCTTTTGGTCTTATATTCCTCCTTGTACCTCTATTTAAATTGTTTATACTTCAAACACATCCTTCTTTTCCCTATCCATGTTACTATATTGATATTATTTAAGTGTCTAAAATTGCTATGTATAAGACAAAATATTTAGTATTTTTGATAATTTTATTTAGTACCAGTTCTATTTAGGTTATTTTTTTGTATTGTTTTAATACTGTTTGGTTTTGTATGTAATGGAGATTTTCTCCCTGGGCCTCCACTGAAAATGGGCTGTTGCCCAGTTGGACTATCCTGGAAAACATATGTCAAATATAAAAACAAAATAAATAAATTATCATCATTATTTATCACATTTCTCTAAAAGTCCCATTTTAGGAGGGATTAAGAGGGACAGAACAAAATTTTGATTAAAAATCAGGGACATTTGAAAGGTATGACTGAGAACATGCCTTGCAAAAAAAATTCCAAAAATAAAAGGACCACTTTTGGTATCTAAAAAAAGAGGCAGCTATCTCAGTATGAGTACCCCAGTATTTAAATCTCCCTGATTCGTTAGGTAAGTTATGACGGTCATTAGCTTAAGGGAAAGAAGGGAGTGGTAAGTGCTTATGTGGTAAGTGGCAAGTGGCAGGTGCAATGCAGTAAAGAATGTGAAACCCGGGGTTACCAGAGGAGATGATTTTTTTTTAAATGATGGGAGTCTTGGTCTCCAGGTAATGTAGGATGGGGTGGAAGTTTATGTATCATTTAAGGTATATATATATATATATATATATATATATATATATATATATATATATATATATATATATATATAGTGCCAGGTCTTACCATCATACCTGTAAACTGTCCTGAATTGACCAAAGTTTTGCCTCCTATTTTTAGTCTGTCCCTCATAAAATTTGTGGGTTTATAGCAAATCATAGAGAATTAAAGTCACTACATAATGACATTTGAGTTTCAGACTTCATATCTTTCAAAATGTATACTAAATGCATGTTATTCTATTAACTTTCTAAGCAAAATTTAAAATCTGTCCCTGATTTTGGGCTTTCATTATGTTTAGCTTTATCCAGAATTCTTGCACTAGGAGGTTGACAGGTATGCTTGCCATACGTCAAATTTATTTTTTCTCAAGGCATTCAGAATAAAGAGAATGTAGGGCTTGCACACCAGTGATAACCCTTGCAGCAGTGGTGAGCAAGTAAACAATTTATTTCTTAGAACCATCAAAACTTGTCTCTGATTCTACAGTCAGTACGTTTTGTGCATCTTTGGAACAGAGCTTTATCGAAACAAAATACTTACTTGGACCATAACTGATTAGGTATGACTTGAACTTTACTCTAAACAGCACATAGAGATCAAGCTTTACATCAAGACTGAGCCATTTGTGGGTTGCCCAGCTCTGTTTGTTGATAGAAATTGGGGAGGTAGTCCAAGAGAGGAATCAATGAATATATGCAGAGGGGAAAAAGGGTAAAAAAACAGTAATGCCTGACTGGCAGAGAGGTGCAAGGACAAAGGGTTCAGAGTGATTGAGGGCATACAAAAGGACACATTTTTGCCAGAGACTGGATACTTGGAAGTATACAAGGGCAATTTGTCTTTCAGCAGAAAACAGAGGATTTCACTGTGAAAATGATGGACCCAGACAAGAAGAAGCAGGCTCTATAGAGATAAAACAAGCTTAGCTACTCAAACCAAATAAAGGACCAAGAAAACTAAAGAATAAACAAGAAAAGGCATTTGCTACAGAGACTCCAACTAAAGGTACACTCCACAGTGTAGAAAACCCAGAAAATACACTGGAAATGTAATTAGCGCTTCCACTTTAATATTTAAATATTTAAAACTTCTTCAGATCAGAGGTTTTAAATATTAAAAAAGCGCTAATTATGTTTCTAGTGTATTTTTGGGGTTTTCTACCTGTGGAGTAGAACCTTAGTCAGAGTCTCTGTGGTAAACGTACTTTCTTGTCTCAGCATACCTACTCAGCCATGACAAGTGATTAGGGTGTGCCCACAAATAAGGCAAATGAAAGAGAATAGAACATTTGGGATAGTTTGATGATACTACTGGCGAATATTGGATAGGATACTTGGGTAGCCAAGTTAGTCAGTGACATACCTTACTATTTGAGGGGAGGCTGAAGATCAGGAACAGGACCTGAAACTGCCAGAATATCCAGGATATTGGCTGCTCAAACACACAATACTAAGAAACCTAGATGTGATATATTTTTTCTTAATTCTTTCTCTTTCTTCTCTCCCTTTATCTCTAATACCTTTCCCTTCACACCTCAATGCATTTTTATCAATTCTTTATGTTAAATTTCATTGTAATTATTATGTATGATTTCAGTCTATACATTGTATTATGTAGTATTTGCTCACACAAAAAAAAAAAAAAAAAAAAAAACACCTTACAATAATATTTGTTTTGCTACTTCTTTATAAACCTTGTAATAAATACTGGAGCTTTTCTCCCGGGCCTCTACTGAAAATGGACATATATCCAGCTAGACTAGCTTGGTCAACAAATGTAAAATAAAAAATAAAATAATAATAATAAAAACTAGAAACTAAAACACCAAACCACAGCATACCCAATTAAGTGGTTTTGTCCTAAAAATGCTTTGGACTTCATAAGAATGTTTAAAAATTCCTTGTCAATACTTTTATAAAACTTTGTAACTCCCTCAAGCAAATTATCTGACACAATCAATTTACTACTTCTGTCATCTACTAAAATTCCCATTAAAACCTACAAAGAATCATTAGAAAAATGCTTTTTTTAATTATTGGCTCATTTTCACAACTGTCTAACTTTAAAAACATTTTATATTAATAGTCTCATTTATTCCTGGATATTTTCCAGCCTGTAATTTAAGTTGCCTCATGATCTCCCTCATTTCCAGTTTATTTTTATAGTTCCCACCCCTCAGGTCAAGGGGAACTCTATCTAAAACACAAAAAATAGAATTTTTATTGAACCGCACCCACAGACTGAAAAAAACATGTCTATTTCATCAAGTTTTGATATTTCCTATATTTTAACAGCACTCTGGGACCATTTACAGTTTTTTTTAATTTTTATGCATAATTTTATACTCTTGCCACATGGGGGCTAGCATGTTGAAATTGTTTCAAAGTTTTACTAAGCCTCCTGCTATCCCACAATGCAGTATTTGTCTCAAAACCATGACATCACGCAGCCTTACCTGTTCCACAGTTGCTGTCACAGTATTCACTTAGCATGCATCCACTCTGTTGCTTCAATCACAAACTTTTTACCCAAACAATGGTTGCTTTTCAGTGGCTAATTATACCACAAGCAGCTGCAATTCCAAAGAACAGACTTTCAAAGTTTTTTTTACTGCAGCTTCTTGTTAGACTTGCTAATTTTTTTAAGTCTTTTGTTATCCTTGGCTTGTAGTTCTTCTAATCATCTCCCCTCCCCCTTCACACCACCTCCCTAGCTGACAGAGAACTGAAGGTAATTTGAGCTGCTTATGGCTGTGATTGACATTTCACAGCAGGAGTCTTGACTAATTGTCTGCTTACCTCTTCCAGTCTCACTCTCACAGTGGGACATTTTTTTAGCTACACCACAGGCTGTCAGATTACCATCCATGCTCAATAGCACTTCATGAGGCACTGTTTTGCAAGCATTTTGATCTCACATTCTCATGCCTTCCTGTTGACTGTAGGTACCAAACATTTTGACTGCTGCAGTGAAGAAAAATAGGACAGTTCTAGGACATTACACTTTTGCATTAATCAGTAAACACCATGTTACTTTCAGGATTTTTTTAAATGCTCACTGCTGCACCAAAATGTAATTGAAGTTAATTTGTCCACAGCAGCATTGCAATGCAGGTCTTCACATTTTTGCTCTACTGTAAATTCCTTAATTACTTGTACGTAAAACACTGCATGTGGACATAAAGCATATAGTCTGTGAGGACAAGTGCATACAAAGGAACCACAATCCCAATCCTAAATTAGGCACTTGTCAATACGGTTACACCTCAGTTTACCAGTCAGCATTCAGTGTGTCACTACACATTTATGTTTCCTCCCATTCATTATAACAAATTAGCTATGCCTACTCTGTACATTTCTCCTTAAAAATATACCCAGTACATCAGCTTAGCAAGTTTGTCAAGTACTGCTGTACCTTTACTCTTTCCTCTTGTAACATCCCATTCACCATCGTGGGTGCTGTGTGATGCTTCCAGGTCAGTTATTGTCAAGAATGCTTAGTAAAAGGCCATCAAGATAAATACCTATCATACAGAGGCCACTGCATGTACAGACTTTGTCCAGACTTTACTATCTCAGACAAAATGCAATACTTATTCACTTTCTCTCCATACAGCATTACACACAGCAGTCAATTTTTACTCTGTTCAATGCCACTATAATAACCAAGCCCTGACATGGAAGGACATTATCCATAGATGTGGTACTTCTGGTCACAATTCATTCCTCTCCTTATTTCAATAAACTACATTTATTCAAATCCTGCAATGTTTTATCACTATAACCCTGTCATGGAAAGTTCCTTTACATTACTATAGTGTCACAGGCCTCTTCACATTTGCCAGCCTAGTTATGTCCATTCATTTTCACGCACCTTAACATGGTTCACCAAAGCATGGGACTATGTACTTGCAACCCATACCAACCCTTCACCCATCTGACAAATGCCTATACAAAACTGTTGCTCAGCAACTTATTTTTTTAGTTGCTGCAAGCAATCTGTGGTGTCATACTTTATCACTATACCAAATATGTTTTAGCACACTGCCGCCTACATAAATCAACCTACTTATTGGATTGTTTGGCAACACACAGATCTTGTAACGAGTGTAATACACCACCAACCATTGGCTTTATAATCACCATGCTTACATTTCATCAATAGAAACACTGCCAGACTACATCACAAACCTTGACTGACATTTTGAAGATTACCATTTAGCCTCTGAACCTGCATCTACAAACATTTTCTCCACGAAATCCAAAGCATTACTTTAGAAGAATAAACTACCTTAAGTTTTGGCCAACTCATACCACTGTCCTGTGGAGTTTAGTGTTACTGCCCTGCATATTGACCATGCGACTTCACAAGTTCCTTCCCAATCCTGACTTCATAAGTTCCTTCTCAGTCAGTAGTACCTCAAGCTCAATATCTCAGTCATTCAAGTTACATCTTGAAATATGGTTACACATAAGTTGGGTCTTCCGGCTTTTCTCGGTTAGGCGTTGCCACAGCGGAACTCCGGTCTACGAAGATTTTTATGTGGAGAGTTGCCGGCCTTGATACAACCTTCAACAAAGGTACGCCCCTTCACGCATGTCTCTACATGGATGATGCTTTACCCGAGAAGCAAACGGGACAAAGTTTGGCTGTCATGCGACAATGCTACAGCAGCACCACCACCGCAGTGCTGTAGTTGCACATAAGTAGAGCCAAATATTTTAGACACACAATTGCAAATAAATTGTATCGAGTCCGCTCTCAGTTCCTTACAATTTATAGCACATTCATGAGGCACTGTTTTGCAAGCATTTTGATCTCACATTCTCATGCTTCCTGTTGACTGTAGTTACCAAACATTTTGAATGTTGCAGTGAAGAAAAATCGGACAGTTCTAGGACATTGCACTTTAAGCATTAATCAGTAAACACCATGTTACTTTCAGGATTTTTTTAAAATGCTCACTGCTGCACCAAAATGTAATTGAAGTTAATTTGTCCACAGCAGTATTGCAATGCAGGTCTTCACATTTTTGCTCTACTGTAAATTCCTTAATTACTTGTACGTAAAACACTGCATGTGGACATAAAGCATATAGTCTGCGAGGACAAGTGCATACAAAAGAACCACAATCCCAATCCTAAATTAGGCACTTGTCAATACGGTTACACCTCAGTTTACCAGTCAGCATTCAGTGCGTCACTACACATTTATGTTTCCTCTATTCATTATAACAAATTAGCTATGCCTACTCTGTACATTTCTCCTTAAAAATATACCCAGCACATCAGCTTAGCAAGTTTGTCAAGTACTGCTGTACCTTTCCTCTTTCCTCTTGTAACATCCCATTCACCACCGTTGGTCCTGTGTGAAGTTTCCAGGTCAGTTATTGTCAAGAATGCTTGGTAAAAGGCCATCAAGATAAATACCTATCATACAGAGGCCACTGCATGTATCGACATTGTCCAGACTTTACTATCTCAGACAAAATGCAATACTTATTCACTTTCTCTCCATACAGCATTACACACAGCAGTCAATTTTTACTCAGTGCAATGCCACTATAATAACCAAGCCCTGACATGGAAGGACATTATCCACAGATTTGGTACTTCTGGTCCAAATTCATTCCTCTCCTTGTTTCAATAAACTGTATTAATTCAAATCCTGCAATATTTTTATCACTATAACCCTGTCATGGAAAGGTCCTTTACATTGCTATAGTGTCACAGGCCTCTTCACATTTGCCAGCCTAGTTATGTCCATTCATTTTCACGCACCTTAACATGGTTCACCAAAGCATGGGACTATGTACTTGCAACCCGTACCATCCCTTCACCCAGCTGCCAAATGTCTATAGAAAACTGTTGCTCTCACCAACTTATTTTTTTAGTTGCTGCAAGCAATCTGTGGTGTTATACTATATCACTATACCAAATATGTTTTAACACAGTGCCGCCTACATAAATCAACCTACTTATTGGATTGTTTGGCAACACACAGATCTTGTAACTAGTGTAATACACAACCAACCATTGGCTTTATAATCACCATGTTTACATTTCATCAATAGAAACACTGCCAGACTACATCACAAACCTTGACTGACATTTTGAAGATTAACATTTAGCCTCTGAACCTGCATCTACAAACACTTTTTTCTCGAAATCCAAAGCATTAGTTTTGAAGGATAAACTCCCTTACGTTTTAGCCAACTCATACCAGTGTCCTGTGGAGTGGTATGGCCTGCATATTGACCATGCAACTTCACAAGTTCCTTCCCAATCCTGACTTCCTAAGTTCCTTCTCAGTGAGTAGTACCTCAAGCTCAATATCTCATTCAACCTTGAGCATTACATCTTGAAATATGGTTACACATAACTTGGGTCTTCCGGCTTTTCTTGGTTAGGCGTTGCCACAGCGGAACTCCGGTCTACCTAAGAATTTTATGTGGCGAGTTGCCGGCCTGGATACAACCTTCAAAGGTACGCCCCTTCACGCATGTCTACACGGAGGCTGCTTTACCATAGAAGCAAACGGGACAAAGTTTGGCTGTCATGTGACAATGCTTCAGCAGCACCACCCCACCACAGTGCTGTACTGGCCCATAAGTAGACCCAAATATTTTACACACAATAGCAAATAAATGTTTATAGAGTCCGCTCTCAGTTCCTTACAATTTATAGCACATTAGCTACTTACTGTATCCATCCGTCTAATAGCTTACATTACAGTGAAATTAACAGTCCTGCGTGGAGAACAGCTCATAACATTGAGATGTTAACAGTTCTACTCAACTACCAGAATAAGACTGATATAGAAAAGATACCCCTTACCTTCATCCCATGTAGATGCCACAACCTAATCCTTTGGGTGCCAGAGTTGTAGTCATTCTTTCCAGGACATGAGTAAGTGTTTGTAGCTCGTCCAATACATCAGTTAGCTAGCATCAGTCATCAATGCGTAAAATGTAGACAAGCTCGTAATTTTCCTGGTCAGTCTCCTCAAGCTGTCACTTATTCCTGGTCATAAAAAGTTAAAGAGAACTTTCACAAACAGTACTCAACTTTTACATTATGTACCAATCCATGCAGACCAATACTTACCCACTCTGTAGGCATCCACACAAGCTGGCTTTTGGTTACAAAGTGCAAATGTTCTTCACCAACATTGCACCATTGTGACAAGCCTCTGTACCACTTCACGGTAGCCAGCATCACAGAGGTCCATTCACACCACAACGATACTCGCAGCTGCAGCCCTAGCCACAGTCATCTCAAAACTCTCAGAACACACCTGCAGCTAATCAGCCTTCCACAATCACCAGCTGGAGTCAAGCACCATACTCAGACTATTGATTACCAGTACAGTAATATTTTCAATCTGCAGCTGCAACAAACATAGCAAGTCCAGACATCTACATACTGTAACATTCACACAACAACAAATATTGTCACTACTCTGTTATCGTCCATCAATGGATGTTACACTGAACACAATCTAAAATTAAACATTGCATTACCAGTAAGTATGAATTCCTCATCTGGCTGTAACAATACATTTCCCAGGACACCGGTGTCACTGTTTTTATAACTGCAAATCTGGCTAGTATTGCTTGCTACAGGCACGGAAACGCATCACTGGCCGTTACTTCTATGCAAGCTATGTATCCAAACCAGCTCCCACACACAATAGCTACCTTTTTGTCTGTGTCCGCAAGTTAAACTATTTCTCTCTAGTTACCATACAACATGTACCTCTGTGTATACTGCTCTCATTTACCTAGATAAAAAGGTTAAAAATCTTGCACACAATTAAAATTGCTAAACAAGTACAGTCTTGCACATGACAGACTGTGTGCATTACAGAGACATGCTCAAAAGTCCCAAATTGAAACTGTGGGCAAACCAGTCATCCAAAATCCATCTGACAGTAGCAGATTGTACCTGTGGGCTGTTCACTGAACATGTGCTCCTGTTTCACCTTTTTTGGGACTGCCATACATGTATTACTTCTGACATCCTTCATGATTGCATTACATTATCTAGTCTAAGACTTATTCCTGCTTATACTGATTTGAGATCCCCACTATACTACTCTGGTGGAGCACATGGCTGCAATGTAGGAATTGTGGCAAGTGCTCTTCTGAAAGCAGTCTGGGACATCACCAATTGTGACTCAATCATGCCAGACTGCAGTGTAATGATATGACAGTATTCAGAATGTCAGACTATTCATCACATCTGGGTGTTTTGAAAGTGAGGAAAAGAGTGCAGACAGCTGTTGCATGACCGACTGGAGAAAGCATCAGAACATGACTATCTATAATGGATGGCTTTACTGCCATTATCAGTGCACACTGAACAGGATTTGATTACTGCCCGAGTACACATGGGTGGCTCAACAGGAAAGTGAAGACATTCCATACTTTTGTATGCCAAATGCCTTGTAAGGAGCCTAGCCATAATTTACAAACACAGCTAGACTTATTCAGAGTATGGAGGATGCAATAGGTTATAATTCATGACTCCAAACTAATCCCCAAGTGAAACAGCTGGCCCTCAGCAAGAGCCCTAACTTGCCAATAAAGTACAGTGGACAAAAGCTATGTTGACCCCCACAACCGTGGTAGTTAAAGGCATCAAACTACGACTACATTGCATGCCACTACTGGAGAGGGTGGTTGTGCGAACAAATTCTTATTCAGATAAGGCTGAAGCTTGAATGGCACAATGTTTGCAGTGATGCACATACTTGAGCCGATGCTGGAAAATAGCACAGACTCCAAATGGCCATTCTTTTACTTGTATAAATGCTTATGACAGTGTCCCAAGCAACCACTGTTCCTGTTGATACTCATACTGGTCATGGACAATAGCCATCAGGTTGCAGGGGACAGATCAACCAAGCTGCTGTAAACAGACAATATGACAGTACAGGCAGACTGAGCTTGAACTTCAGCAAAGGACAGCATAGTGCACTGTTAATTTCTAGTAACACTGGCAGTAATGGAAGGTAATTGCATGTAATATGAATTTGTGAATACAGATAGGAGGTTATATGGTTCAACAGGTAAACTGCATCAAGTATCAGAGCTGGGTGGTTCAGGATAACAGTCTTTTGAAGATGTCAAAGCTATAGCCACAGCAGGCCACAGTAGACAGTTATACATGACCTGGTGTAGGCAATGACAGAAGAAAACCAAATTATATGAACGTTAAGGTGTACAACACAGTGGTGCAACTTTTACTACTATATGGTAAAGACCACTTGCCAGTATAGGTTGAACAGGTGAATAAGCTACAGGTGATGAAAATGAACTGGCTGACAAAGTTGCTAGGGTGCACACTGACACAGGGCAAGGAGTGAGCACATAACAGCACAACCCAATGTAGCTCCAATTACAGAAAATATTAAAAACATCACCTCAAGAGTAGTTTCATCACCTGTGTTGAAAAACAGACAATATGGTATGCTTGGTTTGGCAGTGACGTATACGGGAAGACATTTTTCCAAAGATCTGTGACTGACACGCATGTGTGTTCACAAAAGTAGCAGTCCATAAAAATCAATTAAAAAAAAGGAGTTGTTGACAGCAAACGTGATACCCATCAGGTAGAACAGTAGGAAAAATTTCTGGCTATTGATGAAGGCACCTGTTACAATGAGTGTTCTTTCTCATTTTAAACATTCTTTGATTAAACAAGGACACAAACAGCAGCAGCCATGACAGCTAAACATCCCGCGGTGCAAACTTTTCATCATGAAATACCACTGCTATTAGCCTTCATTCAGCAAAACCGGTCAGTTAGCAAAAAATGCAAATACTAAATATCTCCATCCACATCATGCAGCAAACTCTTACATGTATAATAAATTGTTAAGATTATTCAATCGCGTACACGGTCCTTTTCTTCCTGTAACCACGGATCTGGTTACCATTATATATAGAAGTTACACTTGCTAGATTACAAAGAGAAAATTACTACTATTTTCAATTTAGATTGCTGGCAAACTGACAACAGCTTCATAGCTAGTACACCTCCTACTACGGGGATTAGGATGGATGCATCAACCCTCTTTTACAATAACAGTACACAGTTTCAGCAATCCATGTACATACTGTGCGAGCTACAATCCACATTCATGAAAAACTATAGTACCTGTTCTACAGACTGTTCATAAGCAGCAATACACTTGCTACACATTTTGGATAAATCCACATGCTACTCCACCTTTGCAACACAAGTAAAATAAACAAGTTTCCTCACAATGCCACCAAACTAGGAAAGTTTTCCTACTATTCTGTGTATTTTAAGAAACAAGGCACAGCATAATGATTTGTCTTTACATACATGATCTAATGCATGGCAAAGATACCATTCACTTAGTTCACTGTTCTAACATTTAGGAATTACCAACCATAGCTATGCTAGTTCCATTGTGTCATTCTCAATCTAGTAAATACATATCTGCTGATTAGGATAACAGCAACAGTTATGCTTCTGTATTGAAATTAATGACAGGCCCTTAAAAGCCAAAAGGCGGAGCAACCTTTACATCACTTAGAAGACGCATCACCAACATCCAGACCAAAAAACACATAACATACACAGTATCTTTCTAAGACCCGGACACAGCAGCAAGGCAACTATCTTTTTTGGCATATACTAATACTCCTCACCTGGTTCAATAGCAGATCAAGATAGCGATGAGGTCTAGTCAGTGAAAAAAATTAGCAAAGAAAAAACGTAATTTGCACAAAATCCAAAAAACCAAGCCCAAATGGGAGAACGGAAGCAATAATTCAGATGCTGGTATAAAAATACGAATTTAATCCACCACACAGAGTCTCAACACAAGCGCTTTCACTCGGATTCTTCCGAGCTTTATCAAGTAACATTAAAAACACGAATGCTAGTCATTTAAATACCTTTGCCTAAAATACTAATTAATTAATTAATTATACAATTGAATAATTAAATAATTTCTTAAAAACGCAGTAATTGAAGCTGTTCTTGAAAAAATATATATATATATGCACAGACATAATTAGCTGTGATAATATTTAAAAAACATCCTATGCAATGCGATTAAATAAACTCTGACATGTATACTTAAAATAACCTCATATCTTTCCAAAACATTCAATGCTAGTATTAAATAGTTGTAGTATTGTGAACTTGCATGTGCTAAATTTGTTATTCAAACCTTTCTAAAACATTTGGGCAAAAATACACGTTAATAAAATTTCCTAAACCTAATTTTCATATTAATAAATATAATAAGTATAATAAAAATTGATCAATTTTAAAACTTGGGAATAGGTCGGTGAATAATAAAAACTTTCCCCACACCATAAATTAAAGCCTGGCCTTTCTTAACTTTAAAACTGAACTTATACTCAAGGTATCATTTAACCCTGGTACTTTGCTCGCATCCAACCTAAGCTGCCAAATTAATTCTCTAAATTCTAGAGTGGTCTCCCAATCTCCCCCTCTTTCATTCTGCACCACTTGTTCAAGGACTATGAATTTAAGTTTGTAATTAGGACATTTGAGAGAATGCTTGTAAAAGGCATTGTTTTCTTTCTCTCTATCTCATAAGAGTGTTCATATAATCTCTTTCTGAACTCTCTCTCCGTCTTGCCTACATAAAAACTATTGCAGGTAATACACACTCCTAAATAGACCACACCTTTTGTAGCACAAGTATAAAAACCTTGTGGTTTAACATTGAATCTGCGTGCTTCTAAAAATAAATGGGAGTCATGTATAATCATGCTACACTGCTTACAGGCTCCACATTTATAAGTCCCTTTTCGAGCATGCTTACTATTAATCTGTGGATGTGGTCTTTTTTCAAAGATTTCTTTAAGATTGGGACCCTTTTTTCTAATAAATGTTGGTTTGTACTCTAGTATGGCATTAAAGTCATCATGCGTTTTCAAAATAGGCCAGTATTTTGAAATTAAATGTTCTATCCCAGTGTTGCTATTTGAAAATGTATATACAAAGCTGCAACCCTTTTGTCTCTCTCTGTTGGTACCTCTGGAGTTGTCTTAGTGTCTCCTACACCCAAAAGTGGTTTGTAAGAGCTTCCTCTTAAGTGACAAACTTCTTGTGTTAGGGTGGATAATAAATCCTGCGGATATCCATGCATCAAAAACATGTTGTGCAATTTATTAATTTCCTCCTCAAAATCCTCCATTTTGCTGCACATTCTAGAGGCCCTAATTAATTGTCCCTTTACAATACCTTTTTTCTGGTAAAAGGGATGCTGACTAGCAAAATGTAATAAAGAGTTCGAAAAGGTTGGCTTACGAAAAATTTTTGAGTGGAACTGTCCTGCTTGTTCATCTTTATAAATAGTACCATCAAGATAATTTAAATTTTGTTCACTTACAACATGTGTAAAGTGAAGAAAATTAGTTGTGGAATTAATGTAGTCCAAAAACGCCTTTAATTCATTCATTGTACCTTGCCATAATATGCAAATGTCATCTAAAAATCTACGATAATAAATAATGTACTTTGCCCATTCTTGTTTGAAAATGTACAAGTCTTCCCACATGTGCAGCACTACGTTAGCATATAACGTAGCACAGGAGGCACCCATGGCCACCCCTTTCTTTTGCTTGAATATTTCACCATTAAAAAATATAAAATTATTTTCCAGTACTGTTAGCATAAGTTTTACAAGCAAATTTTTAAAAGTATTGCTAAGGTTCGTTTCTTTATTAAAAAAATCACCAAACCACTCTAAACCAACTATCTTTTTTGGCATATACTAATACTTCTCACCTGGTTCAATAGCAGATCAAGATAGCGATGAGGTCTAGTCAGTGAAAATAATTAGCAGCAATATAACTAATCACATCAGTAAGTCAGCAGCAGAGTTGCCAAACATCCCCTGGAGCTTTCCAGCATAACGGTTGTATGGTTTCACCATTTCGCAGACAGAAAAGGACGTTAGTGTGATAACGTTATACAGATGTATATTGACATCTGTGTGGATTTTATGAATATATTCATATGCGTCTCATACACTAAATGGCATGTCAGCACCCCTAATAAATGGGGGGGGGTTACATGCATGTCAACACCACAATGAAATGGGAGACGTTACATGCAACTCTTGCCATTGCCCATGCTTTTAATAATCTCACTACCAATAACTTCTCACTACCAATAACTTAACCCGATTATCATTTCACATATGTTGAATGTACCTGTTAGTGGTAATCTGACATTAACCTATTGTGACAGCACAGACAGCTGTTGCAGGACCGACTGGAGAAAGCAGCAGAACACCGACTGGAGAAAGTAGCAGAACAGGACGATCTATAATGGATGACTTTAATGCCATTATCAGGGCACACTGAACAGGATTTGACTACTGCCCGAGTACACAGGGGTGGCTCAACAAGGAGAAGCCATTCCACACTTTTGAATGCCAAACGCCTTGAAAGGAGCCAAGCCATGATTTACAAATGCAGCTTGACTTGATTCCTCGTATAGAGGAGGCACTAGGGTAGAATTCATGACTACAAACTCACCCTCAAGTAAAGAAGCCGGCCCACAGCACGAGCCATAACTTGCCAATAAAATACAGTGCTCAAAATTCAAAGTTGACCCCGACAACTGTGGGAGTTAAAGGCATCAAAGACAGAGTACATAGCATGCCACTACTGGAGAGGGTGATTGTGCGATGGGAGATCAAATATTTTTTAGATAAGGATGAAGCATGACTGGCACAATGTTTGCAGTGATGCACATACTCAAGAGTAATCTGGAAAGTAGGGCAGACTCCAAATGGCCATTCTTTAACTAGCAGAAATGCTTATGACAAGTGTCCCAATAAACCACTGTTCTCGCTGCAGCTCATACTGTTCATGGACAATAGCCATCAGGGTGCAGGGGACAGATCAACCAAGCTGCTGGAAAAAGACAATATGACAGTACAGGCAGACTGAGCTTCAACTTCAAAGGGCACCATAATGCACTGTCAATTTCTAGCAACATTGGCGCTAATCGAAGGTAATTGCATGTAATATGATATTGTGAATACAAACAGGTTATATGGCACAACAGGTAAAGTGCATAAAGTTGCAGGGCGGGGTAGTTCTGGATACGGATCTTTTGAAGATGTCACAGCTATAGCCAGAGTAGGGCACAGTAGCATGTTACACATGACCCGGTGTAGGCAATCACAGACGAATGTCAAATTATTTGAATGTTAGTGTACAACGCAGTGATGCAACAGTTACTACTTTATGGTAGTATAGGTTGAACAGGTGAATAAGCTACAGGTGATGAAAATGAACCGACTGACAAAGTTGCTAGGGTGCACACTGACACAGGACAAGGGTGAGGACATCACAGCAGGACCCAAATTAGGTCCAATTACAGAAATTACATACATCATCTCAAGAGTGGTTTGATCACCTGTGTTGCAAGGCAGACAATATGGTAACACTGGATATGGCTGTGGAGTATATGGTAAGACATGTTGCCAAAGATCTGTGACTGACACGCATGGGTGTTCACGGAAGTAGCAGTGCATTTAAATCAATTCAAAATCAAGGAGTTGGAGACAGCAAACACGGTACCCATCAGGTAGAACAGTAGGAAAAAATTTCTGACTATTGATGAAGCACCTGTTACAATGGGTCTTTTACCTTTTAAATTTCGTGGATTAAACAAGGACACAAACAGCAGCAGCCATGAGAGCTAAACATCCCCCGGTGCAAAATTTTCATCATGAAATAACACTGCTATTAGCCTTAATTCACCCTAACCCGTCAGTCAGCAAAAAACACAAATACTTAATATCTCCATCCACATCATGCAGCAAACTCAGACATGTATAATAACAAAAAGTTGTTCAGATTATTGCATCACGTACACAGTCCTTTGCTACCTGTAAGCACTGATCTGGTTGCCATTAACTATGGGATTTTAAACTTGCTAGATTATGAAAAGAAAAATGATTAAGATTTTCTATACAGAATCCTGGCAAACTGACAACAGCTTCATAGCTACTACACCACCTACAACGATGATTACGATTGATGCATCAACCACCATTACAATAACTGTACAGTATCAGCAATCCATCTACATACTGTGTGAGCCAAAATCCACATCCTTCATGAAAAGCTATAGTTCCTGTTCTACAGATTGTTCATAAGCAGCAATACACTTTGCCATCCCATAGTGCCAACAGCTTTTGGATAAATCCACACACTACTCCACCTTTGCAACACAACTGAGTAAAAATAAACTCATTTCCACACAATGCCACCAAACTAGGAAAGTATTCTTACTATTCCGTGTATTTTCAGAAACAAGCCACAAAATCATGATTTGTCTTTATTAACATTATCTCATGTATGGGAAATATATACACCGACTTCACTGTTCAAAACATTTACGAATACCAACAGCAGCTATGCTAGTTCCATCGAGACATTGCCAATCGAGTAAATACACATCGGATGACTAGGATAAGAGCAACAACAGTTTTGCATCTCTACTGCAATTAATGACAGACTCTTAAAACAAAAAAGGCGGAGCAACCTTCACATAACTTAGAAGACGCTTCACCAACAGCCAGCACGCAAAATGCATAACATACACAGTATCTTTCATAGACCAGAAAGCAGCAGGAATCAAAGTATATATATATATATATATATATATACATACATACATACATATACACACACACACACACACACACACACACACACACACACACACACACACACACACACACACACACACACACACACACACACACATGCACACACACACACATGCACACACACACACATGCACACACACACACATGCACACACATACACACACACAGATATATATATATATATATATATATATATATATATATATATATATATATATACATACACACACACACACACAGAATATATTCATATGCGTCTTACACAATATTTAATGGAATGTCAGCACCCCATTGAAATGGGAGACGTTACATGCAACTCTTCCCATTGCCCATGCTTTTGATACTCTCACTAAACAATAAATTCACACGACAATCATTTCACATCAACTACCATTAACAGGTACATTCAAGATGACATTAACCAATTGTGACATACTAGGATATAGGGACATATTCTTCTCTAACTCAGTGTTACCACTTCACAGGTGTGGCTGATAACTCCCAAACTGTGTTATGACTTCACGGGTGTGGCTGATAACTCCCAAACTACATGGATTACAAAAGTGCAATTTCAAAGTACAATATTTCACCTCAGACCTCGTACAATATTTCACCTCAGACCTCGCTACTACATACAATTTAATTATTCTGAGTTAGATGTAATTCACATATACAGCATACCAATCAATCTTTCCAGAGCACATAACACATACCTGTATTACCACACTGACTGCTAATAGTATGGTTTATAAGTCATTCAACTACACTGACTCATGTACACATTTTGAGAATACACGTTACTCAAAGTCTGAATGGCCCACTTGTTTCCAACCACCAGAAAAACTCATACATGTCAATCACCATGGTATTACACCAGAACAGAGCAATACATATGAGGACACTATATAGCAAGAGTCAAAGTCTACTCCCAAAACCATCTACTAGAAATACACAAAAAAATAGGGCCATTACGTCTGCCCTTTCACCACTATTACTAAATTCTTGCTTACGAGATTATTTATGCTACCATCAACAGCCACAGGCACTCTCCCTCATTTTCTCCATTCACTATGCACAGTCAAGTTAACAATCATGGCAATACAGTAAAGTCCACTCCCTGGTGCCACTTTAGTAATCTAACATCATCAATGTGGTATGTGCAATGTCATCTGGCAGACCCTCAAATGACTGCAACAATCCATTAATCATCTATAATGAATGGTGTTCTCTACTACCAACCTTCATTCCCTGCACTCAAAACTACACATCTACCTCAGAGAAATACTAAGACATGGTACTCACCCAGTCGATAGATGCTACTCCATTATCCAGGCTTCGAATGATTTTTCCCAAATCTTGATATGTGTCTTGCAATCACTGCACTCTTCTCTGGACGCTCACACTTTGCGATGTTCTTTGGATGGGCTGGTATGGACATGGGTTCAATTTCCAAATTCCCTCGTTTGGCTCTTAGCACTTCCATCATCAAGTCATAGATGTAGTCAAACTTTCTCTTCTCAAATATTGGTTTAGCAACCCATTCCTGCTTTGCCTTTGGGTACACAATTTTGAATCTAGGTTCACCTATTGCTGCTGACGTGCTGTTCGGGAATTTGACCACAGCCTGTTCACGATGAAGGTTTTCATTATGATCCATGATGGCAAGTATGACACGAGCTTTCATCCCTGCATAACTGAAGTGCTCGAACTTGGGGCAGTACTTGCATAGCAATGCATGGAAGACCTCAAGGTTGCCAGTGTGACAGAACTTGGTTATTTGCTTCAAATCCTTTAGAAAAACTCTGTTTGTAACTATCCTCCTCAGGGCACTGTGACACGCATCATCTTCTTCATGCCACTTCTTTTCATCTCCGTCCACAATTGGCATCTCATGTTCACAGCATGACAACTTCTTTGCCCCACTCCAGCTGTGTATGTCTGTCACATGGTACAACAATGACAGCCATTTCTCTTCCAGAAGTACTCCATCCCCATCACATGTTTCTGCACACCACCAAAGGTGATTAGAAATGCTGTGGCACCACCGTAGTAAGTCACGTTTACCCTGCCTTTTTCCTGCTTCCATTATTTTCTTAGTTAAACTTTTGGACATATGCCAAACATCAAACTGATGTTCAACTTCTGGGAATTCCTTGCGCATTACAAATCCAATTCCACGATGTCTATCTGTTGCCACCAGGCTGATTTTCATATTCTTACCCTTCAAGTTATTCATGCACCTCTTAAACGCTTTTTTCTCCAGTGCCACAGAAGTCACTCCCATGGAAACCTGCTCTATTGCAAAATCGATTATGTATCCTGAATCCAGATTCATCATGCTATAGCAACAGTACTTTGCCGAGTATCCAGGACTATCGCAGCGACCGTCTCCAGCTAACCTTATCTCTTTCCCGTCTTCATTTGCCAGTAACCTATTCTGATGCTGTGTCCAGGTATGCTGTAATACAGGGAACAAATATTGTCGTTGGATAGTGTAGAAGGTAGTCTCGCTGATAAATTCGACTCCAAGGTATGCGCAAAATCGAGCAATGTGGGCATATGTACTGCCACTAAACAGAACAGAGGACGCAAGTAGTAAGTTGCCTGCCGGCATCCGTCCCAACACTGGTTGACTTTGCCACTCCAGTACTTTATGACCACTGATGCAGGATACCTTCACATACACACAAGAACCGATCTTAGATTTTTTTTCAATTTCCACGGCAGGTGTTTGGCATTGGGGACAAGTCAACTTCAACAGTAGCGAATCCAGGCAAGACTCAAACACTATGTACTTTGGCTCACTTATCATCCTTTCATCTTCATCCACTTCTACTGTCTCTTCCATGTCAGAGGTTGATACACTGTCTGAGGGGTAGCACCAGTCAGGATCCATTTCAATGGAATCATTTCCACACCTTGATATAGAGGAGTCACTTTGCATGCTTGTCTGCATGCTTTCGGGAGGACACTTCTTCGGCGTGCTGCAAGCCATCACTTCAAAAGGCACTGATGCACTCGAGCTGACTTGAGCAATGCCGCTGTCTTCCACTGGATGACTACAGCTACTCATATGTGTGCTGCTTGTGGCTAGTTCACTGCAAATGGGAACTCCCTCCGAATCAGGCTGTCTTGTTTCGGTTTGCACCACCTTCGACCGCTTGCAGTAAGTGTGGTCTGTCCATTTTGACCCCACCTCAGGAAACTGTACTGCTGCATCTATCATCTTCACACGCTGAGTTTTAACTTCTGAAAACTTTGCTTGCACACCTATACTGCAACCTTTTTTCTGAATCTTCGTTTGGCAACCCACCGTTTTCTGAATACACTGCGGAATTTCCATAGTGTATATCTCAATGGTTTCCGCTTCCTCATACAATTCAGGACCCGGTTCCTGCAAGTAAAACATTGTCATTACTTATGAGGCTGTGATGCATGTCTACAAACAACTTCTACATCTAATGGTGCTGGACATTAGTTGCATTACATCAAGTCTATCCCAAGAATTACAGCATGTCTGTCCCTAAATTGACATTCTCCAATACCATACAGAATATGGGCTAATATTTTGCAAAATCAACTCCATACTGAAGTTACCGACGCACAACAGTTATTAGCTATGCTGTCAACTTTACGACTGTTAACCTCAATACACTACTCAAATTATAACTACTATATGACTTTACATTTTTTAGATATGACAACTGGTACTCATCCAATGTGAAGCTCGCACCCTCTACAGGGCTCATTTAATTGCAATAATTTATCATTGCTTACCTGAACATGTTCCACGGCCACATCGCAATCTCTGTTTGCTTCTGTAAACGCACTTCCTTCTGCTCCTTCTGCCAATGAGTCTGCTGCAATTTTCTTCTTCTTTCGCTGTTGATGGCTACAATTCTGCAATACAGAATTTTTTCTTAAATCAAGATGCACCATTTACGTCAAATGTGCAAAGATGAAGTACTGACTGCTGGATAATGTGCACTGAATTGCAGTACACAGACTTACCTTACGCTGTGCACAAGCTTCTGCATCGACAATTTCGGGCAAGGTTGTTGGTGGTTGGTTCAGAAGTTCCTCTATAAGCTGTACAATAAAGTTCAAACTATTAATAAATGTTATAGTTGTCTGCACACCTAATGTACCATTTATGGTCACTCAATGTTACATCAACATTGTGTCCACTCTACCTAGTCACGTACCTATAAGTTTGCTCAAGATATGGCTACATCCATTCATGCGGTCTAGGTCTTTTGCTGAATTGACCCACATCTAAAACTGCAAGTATCAAGCTGCATCTCAGATAAGTCATGACCGGTGCACACTTTAGACATCTGCACAGTCCACCTTTTTCATGCTTAACACACATCATGCACAGACCATCTACTTACATTGCGCCGCTCTTTCCGCTGTTGACGCTGTACTCTCAATGTCCGTTGATTTTTCTTTGCAAATGAGAAAATTGTAGGTACTGCTTCTTTAATTAGTCGCCGAATTGGTCGCCGTGGCTTCATTTCTGCCGGAAGAAGCTCGTACATATAGTTGGCTTCAAACTTCAAATTGGCTTCAAACTGGCTATCCTCAAAGTGTTTTGAGCACAGGAAATGTCATGGCTTTGGCCTGCTCACCTCTTCTTTGACAAATTTATTTACATTGCCGACATCTGTACCACAGTTTATCAACCACTGTGTACACGTTTTAATATCCCGGGGAAAACGATGGAAGGACACACCTGGTGGCAGACCATCGCGGCTAATGCGACACCTGTAAGCAAAACACTGAGGCATAGCGGCAGTCACCTAAGGAGAGAGGAAAGAAATTCTGTGTAAAAATTACAACTACCACTACTATACTTACAAGGCACATTTGGTAAGTTACTGACATAACATTGACTATAAGCACACCTACTACAGCAGCACAGAATTCGTGTGTCAACCACCTACACTGACCTAACCACCATGATGGGGAATATCAAGGACTCCATGCACATAGGCTTGCCACCCCTCCGTTTTTCCGGACTATCAGGAAATCAAACTGATTCTCCGGTAGTCGAAAACACTGTACAAACTCAGTATTCTGTTTCAAAAGGAAACAGACTATCGGAGTTTAACTGATTTACTATGCTTTTTACAGAAAGGCATAGTAAAATCAGCCAAAAGCAGACGGCGGGAACGAAAAAAGAGGGCGTTCCCACTGAGTGATGCTGTCGTGACGTCACAAAATAGGCGGTATGTTGTCGGGAGAGGGGGTTGGGGTGGGGGTGGGGGTGGAGTTACTGGTGACGTGAGGTACTCAGCCAAAAGCAGGCGGCGTTAACGGAAAAAAAAGGGCATTCCCATCGAGTGATCCTGTCGTGACGTCACAAAATAGGCGGTATGTTGGCGAGAGAGGGGGTTGGGGTGGGCGTGTTTACTGGTGACGTGAGGGGCGTGTCTTTGCTCCGGTTTTAGCCGTGAAGGAAGGTGGCAACCCTACATGGACAGGTTCCACTGTCACTTTGCCTTGTCACCACTGCAAATTTGGCATGCCAAACATTGCAGCACACAATGATTTCATTACCTTTGTCGTCAAACAGGAGTCAAGAGTACAAGAACCTGCTTTATTTTAACTTTAAGGCAAGTTACTCAGATATGGCAGCCACAATCAAAATACTTTCACCAACCACTTTCTTCTTGTACTGGAAATGCAAACTGGATTGGTATTCTTGCTTTTATGTTCAATAGTTTCCATTTGTGAAGTTCACCTACTGTTATTCAATTCTATCATGGTATAAGAGCTAATCTTTAGCCAGGTACAGTCATGCAACCACATGCAGTATATAGAAAACTTTTAACATTTAGGCTGAAGCCACACTGTTTCCAGTGAATAAACAAATGTGTATGTAAAGTCAACTTCAGTTTCACCACTGCAGTTCAATCCAAGTGTAACACGTAAAAAATACTAATATTGCCTCACGCTGCATGTACTGCACTCAGCCAGCGTTGTGCTGCATCTCCTGCACTAGACTATAAAGTAAACTAAAAATGAGAAAATCAAAAAATACAAACACTGATTTATTCATGTTTTCACTGTTGCAACCATAACATTTGGGTTATCTGCTTTCAGCTAGCTCTCAGCATGATTAACAAAGTCTTGGGTCATGCGTCAATTGCTGTCCCATCTTCCAAAGGTGTCAGGGATATACAACATGCAGCTGATGCCATTACATTATTTTCTTGCTGTGCAGTGCCCGAAACAGAATCATTTTGCAAGTGCCGGTCGGCCGAATTCCAGAAATGGTAAGTTTCTAGTTTCAAAAACAAAGTCTCCAACTAAAGCTAAGTACCCCATTGGGGAAACATTTTCTTGCCCCTTATGTCAGTTAAAGTTAATTGCATTACTCGTGGAAATCAAATACCTCAAAGATTTTCATTTGTACTGTAGGCCTTGCCTAGGCCCCGATCATCACGTACATTGCAGTCAATTTTGTGCTTTACTTAAATCAGCGCACTGGCATCTGTATATTTTCACCTCTAAATATTTTGTTTCTCTGTTTAATTATCCAAGAAATGTCGGTTAGCCATGCGACTGCCAGTATTGCAAAAAACTCAAATTTAAAGACAGACTGGCAGAGGTACAAAACTGCCGTTTCTCCTACGCCAGTACTCAGTCATGCACTTTTTCACAGCCCAAGATACCATCTACTTCTGATTTGCAGGCCTATACAGGCATCCATTCAGAGTCATAAAGTCCGCAAGATGCTTCAACCATGGAACCCACGGTAGTCTCTACCTTGGATGGGTCCAGAGCTGCTGTACAGGCACCGGCTTCTGAAGGTGTATTCATGCCCATGTTCTTGCTTATTGAAACAGACACTTCCTTCTTCACTTAGGGCTAAATCTGGAATCATGCCTAAAAAAAATGACGCCCATGACACATGCTGAGGACGCTATGCCTAAAAAACATAACGGCTCAAGATCTAATAATTCTAATCAGGGTTATTCAACACCACCCTTCTAAGAGTCCTAGGACTGAAGTGGTTTATGAATCATTGGTCCAGGGTTCTGTTTTGTCCAATTCTTCTGACGATCTCGATTTGCCCTTATCTACTTAGGAATACTCTGATGAAGAGCACTACATTACCTCTGCTTCCCCTCCAGAGGATTTTTCTTTAGTGCAAACCTTACATGTCTAGTGCCCCGACTTCTCTCTCTGAAGGGGTAGGATTTCTAGCACTAGAAGCCTTATTGCCCTTGGGCTAGTGAATAGTGTTTTCAAGGTCTGCAACAGGATTTTCATTCTTACTGTATTCCTTGTCTAGGCCATCACCACGATGTACCTTCCTGTTGATTTTCTGCTTTACTTAATCAGCACACTATCCATTATCTGTATATTTTTTCCTCTAAATATTTACTGTATTTAATTATTCCAGCAATGTAGTCCATTAGCCATCAGACTACCAGGACTCTAGAAAAATGCATGGAAGAAAGCACAGCAATGCATGCAGGACCCACCAATTTTTTTTTAATACGGCCAACGGAGGGCAACCTGCAAGCAGATAACATAAATGTAAAGACTGCATGAGTCAATACACTAATATACAAGTTATGGTAAGTGTACCCAACTGTACTTTTGGAATTGTTGATCAGCCAAGTAGCTTCGTTCATGAAAATTCAACATCAATGACTGCAGTGGCCAAAAAGACTACCCTCGGTACAATTTGATGGATCAGTCAAGGCCACAAAATTTATACAGAGTAGAAATAGATTTACCATTGTGACAGAGTTCCCCCCATAACGTGCAACTTTCAAATCGAAAGTTACAATACTGTTACGTCTAGTATTAGAAGAGTGAATGGACAGCTATTCCACAGGACCAGAAACATTGCATAGCGAGTAAACAATCTCTTTATTTCTCTATCAATTTCAAACATGGGCAGTACAACATCATAGGAGAAACTGAACACATTGTTAAATGGACAGAGTGTTATAAATTGAGACACATTTCAAAGAGAGCATGTTTGCAAAAGAGAATGTCAAAGGACATCTTTACTCTGCAAACACCCATAGTCCCTCAAATGGACGAAAACCAACATATTCATCCTCAGTCTCTTCGGTGGGAAATGCCGCACGAATACGAACAACAACGCAAGCTGGTATGACCATGCGATTGCCAAAACCGAGTCGCCGATTGTTACACACCCACTTTACATATGCTCTGTAGGCCAGCAGACGGTACCGCCTGAAACAGAAAACAAATCCTTATTACAACTAAGGCTGGTTTACAGATGCAGAATTCAAGTTTAGAAACCAGCAGTCTTGAGCAAACCTACATGCCAGAAATGAGAAAAATCGGATTGGCCAACCAGTACACAACAGCTATTTACTCAACATCCAAGGTAAGTTTGCCATCAAAGGCCACTAACTTAAAGACATGGCTGTCAGCTAGTAAATTGTTTCTACCTGCACATTATTAAGCATGTCTATCCGGTCACCCTAACCCTTACATTAGCAGTGATGCCAATCACCTAGGTAGTTGTGTACCTGTTTGTCCATTCTGGGTCTTGCAATCCTCTGCGAATTGTCTGTTGTCTAAACACCCATTCTAGTATGTGCCTTAATAGGCAAGTTGCTGCGAATTCTGGATGTGTTGTGATGCACTGATTAGACAGTGGCAAGTTTAGTTCTCTCCACTTGTCAGTAGCACGTGGTGATGACACACAGCAGAGGCATTCACGTTCACTTGTCAAATTAAATAAATCATACTGCAATGGTCGCATATGCACCAATGCATATCAGACAGGTTACTTTCTTCTACCTCTGTCGATTGCTCTTCTATGCTCCTCTCCATATCCACACAACGGCGTTTCCTCCTTTGCTCTCCAGGACGATAAGTTGGCTCAAATTGATATCCTTGTCTTGATCTCTTTTGTCCTTCTGATGCCATGACAGCCAGTTGGTAGATTCTGAGAGAGAATTAACATCCAAAAGTTATGAAGAGCCACCATCTGCAGAAGGTGCCACCTGTACTTTTCATGCTGTACTGTAAAAGGCTTTCTTGAATCTCATTAGAGATCTTAAAACTAGCAGAATCACTCAATGTACAGAACCTGTACACGCCAAAAAAATAGGTGAGGGATGTAAGCGGAATCAAAAACGATACCTTTTCTGCAAAGACCTTCAGTCTTTTCATGTATACACAAGCGCCACAAATGACTATTTTTGTAACAAACCTCAGTAGTCAGTCTGTGAATGCACAAGCACTCCCAAATGACAAAAACAATTTCTCTAAGGATACCATTAACTAGGTCCATGTATGCACAATTACAAAAATAGGACAATGCTTTAGTACTCCAGTCAATAGACAGTAAGCAGAACATATGGCTCTAAATGGCCCATTTTTCACCAAGAATGCATAGCGTTTTCACAAGCACAAAAAGTCTTTTCACACGTACTTTGGCCATACCTGCACGAGCACAAACATAACTCCGTTATCACAATGACCCCTTCATCATTGTGTATGCAGAATATACATACAAGAACATTTCCTGCCAGGAGCTACAGTGCAGAGTTTGGACGTACGGACAAGCACCAAGGTTAAACATCAATCTAGTACACTCACGCAGGCAGAGACAAAGACAGATGCAGGCAGAGAAAGACGCACACAGAGGTGCATGCACACACAGCGCTCTCTCCTACACACACACAGCGCTCTCGCCTACACACACAGGTATGCTGAATTACAACAAAGTAAAATTGTTACTTACTACAGTCATGTTTGCAGAAGACTCCCATTTCTCAATGACCTGTTCATTCAGGTTTATCCATGTATGCACAAGCTATACCCATCATCAAAATGAATCATTTGAATCATCAATGAACCAGGAGGTTCAGGTATGAAGAATTTGCCTTTTTTTTCTGTTTTAGATCAGGGACTAGGTTACAGTATATCGTTGTCAAGATTTGTTTTTTCAGATCAGGCACAAAAGGAAGTACTGTATTTTTTTTTGTCATAAGATCAGGGTAACAGAATAAGGTAGACAGTTATTCTAGATAAACTGTAAACAGGAACTAAGAATTTGACATCACGTGATAAAAAAGGGTTACATAACATTTTCTTTGACATGGGTAATCAGTGCACTAAAACCTCGCAAGATCCGCCCCTAACCGAAGACGCAAAATACATGCAATTACAGCGTGCTGATAATGTTAGGTATTATACAAGATGGGTTAACAAATATGAATTTGATGGTAAACTAGATAAACTTTCACTAGTTAAACTCCTTAAACAGCTTAAATGTGATGCAGGAGGTCAAGCAAAAAAACGCCAACTAGGCATACCTCAAGCACACAGGTGGATTGAGGAAGCAAATCGTAGAGAACAGAAGCTTAAAAATTCAAAAACATTATTTTTAGACAAAGAGGATAATAACTTGGTAATAGCTACAGCTCCTCCTCCTCCTCCCTTGCCCCCTCCCTTACCCTTTTCAGGATAAGGAGCGAGTGGACAGGCTGGTCCACCTCCGCGTTATCCTGAAGTTTCAGTAAGACCACAACCATTTGTTAGAGATCCTTATGAGACTAGGTCTCGAACACATAAAACACATAGGGACACAAAATCATACCAGATAGAGAGGAATCTACAGGATGAGAGTGAGGAAGAAATATGCCCACTTATAGAAGTTGCAAATCCTCAGGCAGGACAAGAAGGGCAAAATCCTACACTCCTAGTATATAGACCATGGACACCAGAAGACATACGGAAGGCTACTGAGGGAATCCCCCCATCAGAAAGTTAATTTTGCGAAATTTTTAGAAGATTTACAAGGCATGAGGTTAAGTTATCACTTGAATGGGGAAGGAGTAGAAAAAGTAGTAAGACAAATTATAGGTCCAGATTGGCACATGATTTGTGGTACCTGGAATCCTCGTAATGCAGAACTTAGGCCACTCCCACATAGTGACGCAGAATTAGACAACAGAGTGAAAGGTCTGACAGACCGAATCTCTGAGAAATGGAAACCTAGAGCAGACTGGACTTGCATTAATCAATGCATACAACAGGAAAATGAGACAATAGATGGATATTATGCCCGATTATTAGAATGTTTTAATAATCATAGCGGTATGTCGGTTCCTGAGAACCAAACACATGATTCCCCATATGAACAACAATTAAAAATGCATTTTTGAAAGGTTGCATTGCACCTATTAGTAGCTTCATTACGAAGCATATGATAGATCATCGAACAGGGAGGCTACAAGCCTTACTCGAATACGCTATACATGCTGAAAGACATTTTAATAGTAAAAAGAAAAAGAAGGTGCAAGTATTCACTGCTGAAGACGGAGCTGAAGTATTTGTATTACAGTCATGTAAAAAGGGCAAGAAAAAGAATGCCCATGGAAACAAACAGTCTGACAAACTATCAGAAGATTTTGAGGAAAGGAAAGAGAGGTGCGTGCTTCAAGTGTGGAAAGAAAGGCCATCTAGCTAGGGACTGTAAACAAAATAAGAAAGCAATGACAGAATATAAAGGAGATGAGGACTGACTATATGATAGTGAGGATACATCATATGAAAGTCAGGAATCACTAGTAACAGCTAGAATAGAAAAGACAAATACCAATCTAGTAGAAGGAGTAGAGGAAGTACAAATTGACTTAGATGAAAATGGAAATGAAATTTTAGATTTAGCATTGTTGAGCCTGGAGTTCTACCTAGCAGATACAAAACCGGAAGTGACACTTCTGGTGGAGGGAAGGGAAGTCAAATTCCTGTGTGACTCAGGAGCGTCACGGACTTTGATACACCCCTCCAAGTTACCAGAAGATTCTGAATCACCTGATTATATATTAGTAAAAGCAGCAAACGGACAGCTATACAGGGAACCACTCTCCCATGATATAGCAATAAACGACCCTGTTTCAGGTATGACCCAGAGAAGTAAAATAGTGGTTTCTGCCAAGTGTCCAGTAAACCTATTGGGCAGGGACCTTATGCAGATATTTGGCATAGCAGTAGTTCCAACTGTACAAGGTATGTAGGCACAGAGACAAATGGATACTTTTGTAGTGCGATCAGAGGGTGAAACCTTTTACTGGTACAGCCAGGACCTAGTCACGACTGGTCCAGGGGCAGTGACCAAGGAGCTGATGAACGTAGCCATCAGTAAAACCCCCTCCCTTGACACTGATCAACAGCATTTGTTACACTGTACTCTATATTACTGTACCACACCAGGACCTGATAGAGAGTATGAGCAAAAACTGTTTAAAAATCATGCAACTAGATTGGTTTTGTGTACTTTGTACTGGGATACTGAGGGGAACAGTGTAGTTAGCTGTTCATTACCTCAAGAATTCCTTGCATTGTATAGATCAAATCGGTTGCCACATGTTAGCTTGACAAAGAATAAAAGTGTTAAATGGGCAGACTTAGGAGAAAAAGTAACAAGATGGGAGAAACAGACTGATTTAGAGCTGTCAGAACAAGGGATACAAAAACAAAAACTGAATTGGTTGGCACAGACACATCCAGCTGTACACTTGCAATCTAGCGAGGACAGCTGATTAGCATTTTTATTAGAAGAAGAAGAAAAGGCCTTGTGTGAAATTCCAACAACTCTTATGGTCAACAGGCAAGTCAGATGTAGGGCTTATTCGAACAGCAGGACCATTTACACTTACCCCAAATTCGGCTTTTAGACCACAGAAAAGACAATACCCTTTGAGAAAGGATGCAGAAGTAGGAATTAAGCCTATAATAGCAGCATTACTCAAAGAAGGAGTACTGGTAGAATCTCCTGATTCACCATGTAATACACCCCTATTTCCTGTTAAAAAAGCAAACGGGGAATGGCGGATGGTACAAGATTTACAAGCTGTAAATAATGCAGTACTACCTAGAGCAGCTACGGCGCCAGACCCACATTCTTTGTTGAATGATTTTGAACCACAACAGAATTATTTCTCTGTGGTAGATATTAGCAATGCTTTCTTTTCAATACCTATACATCCTGATAGTCAATATTGGTTTGCCTTTACATTTCAGGGTAAAAGGTATACATATACTCGCCTACCACAGGCATATAATGAGAGCCCAACAATTTTTGCACAAGAAATGGCTAGCAACCTGGCAGGATTTACCCCACCGGGAGGTAGTCAAATTCTACTTTATGTAGATAACATGTTGCTAGCAGCCCACACCCAGCAGCAGTGCAGGGCGGATACTGTAGCATTATTGAAATTTTCAGAAATACAAGGACACAAAGTAAACAAAAGTAAGTTACAACTTTGGAGAAAACAAGTTAGATACTTGGGATATGTAATATCCAATGAAGGTAGAATACTAGATGAGGAAAAAAAAAACAGCAATTTTGCAAGAACCCAAACCAACAACTAAGAAAGAAATGATGTCTTTCTTAGGTACAACTAATTTTTGTCGGAGCTGGATACCAAATTATGCTTTGGAATCTGCTCCACTGACTGATTGGATATATAAGACACCAATGGCAGCACAAGATATTTTACAATGGACAACAGAAGCAGAAATGGCTTTCTGCAGGTTGAAGCAGTTGATAGCTTCATTAGTTTTAGGACTTCAAAATTATGACAAGCGGTTCTTTAAGACCGTAGATTGTAAGCAAGGGTACATGACGTCAGTATTGACGCAACAACATGGGGATAAGCAACGCCTCATAGCTTACTATTCATCACAGTTAGACCCAGTGGCGCGATCTTTGCCTCACTGTGTACAAGCAGTAGTTGCAGCCGCAATGGCAGTGCAGGCTTCGGCCTCAGTGGTGTTATTCCACCCTTTCACATTGAGAGTGCCTCATGCAGTTGCAATAATTTTACTGCAAGAGAAAATGGCATACCTTTCTCCTGCTAGACATCTTTCATGTATGACTATACTGCTGAGCAAACCTCATATGACAATTGAACGATGTACGACATTAAATCCATCAACATTACTTCCAACTCCTGCGGAGGGCACACCACACAGCTGCCTGCAGGAAATTGAGCAGTTAGCTTTGCCTAGACAAGATCTTACAGATATGCCCTTGGATAATGCCGAGGTGACATATTACATGGACGGCTATTGCAGAAGGGGTCCTACAGGGAAGAATCTGGTGGGGTATGCAGTAGTTAGACACTGAAATTTTAGAAGCTCAATCCTTACCACACAACTTATCTGCACAAGCAGCGGAATTGATAGCTTTGACTAGAGCATGTACTTTAGCAAAAAACAAGTGTGTGAACATATATAGTGATAGACAGTATGCTTTTTCTACAGTACATGTATTTGCACAACAATGGAAAAATAGAGGAATGATTACATCCAGTGGAAAACCTATTAATCATGCGCAATTTATTTTGGAGCTATTAGAATCTATTCAGTTACCTACCAAAGTAGCTATTTGTAAATGTGTAGCTCATACAAAACAGCAGGATAAGATTTCAAAAGGCAATGCACGAGCTGATGCAGCTGCAAAGCAAACAGCCTCAGAAACTTTATAATTGAATGAAGAATTACAACCGTTTGAGATTTTAGATTTAGACATGTTAAAAACAATGCAGATGCTTACTACCAAAGCAGAAAAACAAAAATGGTTAAAACGAGGTGCAATTCTTGAAAATGGACTGTACATTTCCAAAGAGAAAAAAACAATATCGATGTCTAATTTATTGCGATATGCAGCTTTGTTGCGCCATGGGCAGAGCCATGTCTCAACAGGGGGGATGGTACAGTTAGTAAATCGAATATACCAAACATACGGATACATAAATTATACAAAATAATTTTGTGCAGCTTGTCATACTTGTAACAAGCACCATGCACAAGGAACATTTAAGACCAAGCAAGGAAGTTTTCCTATACCACCATACCCATTCCATACTATTTGTATGGATTTCATAGAATTGAATAATTGTGAAGGGAAAAAGTTTTGTTTAGTTATTGTAGACATGTTTTCTAAATGGGTAGAAGCTTTTCCAACCAACAGTGGCGAAAGCCCTGATAAAAGAACTAATCCCTAGATTTGTCATTCTGGAAAGGATTAATAGTGACAACGGCACACACTGTGAATCAAACGATTCACCAGCTTGGGATATTTTTTGGTATCTCCTTAAAGAACCATTGTGCTTACCACCCACAGTCAGCAGGACTGGTGGAAAGGTACAATGGTACCCTCAAAAGTAAGCTTAGGAAGCTATTTGAGGAAACCCAAATGAACTTGATATATTGTCTGTCTTTAGCACTGCTGAGTATGAGAACGGTTCCAAATGTAAAAGGTTTGACTCCCTTCGAAATAGTTTTTGGGAGAGCATATTATGTGCCTCAGTGGAAAGCTCTCATGCCTGCAGAGCAAGAGGCTGACAGTTCGTTAGCAGAATATATGAAGAAATTGTTAAGGAATAAATCTGTTTTGCAGTTTAACTCTTTTTCAGATAAGACAGACCAAACCGGTAGAAGCAGTTTTGGAACCAAGATCCTGGATCTGGATCAAAGTGACGAAGAAACAGAACTGGGCAAGTCCAAAGTGGGAAGATCCGTACCAGGTCCTGTTGGCAACGCCTACTGCAGTCAAGAGTAGCTGAGAGGACGCCCTGGGTTCATTTGACGCATTGTAAACCGGTAAAGAACTTTCAACTTGATAAAAACTTTGTGAGTGATACACAAGGGCAAAATGGCCAAGAGTAAAGCAAACAGAAAAGCAGAGCAACCCCAGAACTATTGCATAATTATTTTGTTAGCTGTGCATTTGTTCACTACAAATTTTCTCTTATTGTGGTTTTTTCCTGCACTCAACCACACAAGTGAAAGTGAGGAGACGTGATGAACTATCTATAGACTGGCATCCAAATTTTAACACATACCTGGCCATGAAACCTGTGTATGCAGAGACTATGAACATTTCAAATTGCTGGGTTTGTACAGCTATACCAACAGCATATGGAGGATGGTTAATGTCCGCTGTCCCTCCGGGGATAAATGAGACTTGGGAAAATTTGCTTTTTGATACAGGAACTGTGAGATCACAGGACGAAATAGCTTTATTTTTACCTGACACACAAAAAGGAGTTGTATGTTTCTACTAAAATGACACCCTCCATGTGGACTGGAGTCATTGTAATATAACAATGTCTTATAAATGTTACATTAAAGTCAGAAGTGGGGGTACTGTTTGTAATACTATGATTCATATCTGAGTTCAATGAAAACTACATTAAATGCAGTACGTGACAATCCAGTCTTAACTAAACAATTGTCTATTAAAGATAGGAAAATGTTTCCTGCAGGGATAACACGTATTAGTACCAAAGTAGAAAACTGTTATTTTATTTGTGGGAAAAAGGCATATAAATGTTAACCTGAGAATTGGTCCGGCAGTTGTTTTTTGGGTTATCTGGTTCCAGCAATAAGACATACTGCAGAATTACCTGTGGGTAAGATACGACATGTAAGGGAAACAGCTCGAAAATCTGAAGGTCCAGTTAAGAAACTGGAGAATCCAGTTGGGAAGATCGAAGCTGGTTGGAAAGACCATAATTTAGTAAAAGACAAAAGTGAATTGACTCATATGGACTTGGGTGACAGTGTTATATCCTGGGCAGGAATACTACCAGCCTATGGAACAGTCAAATCGATCTGGGAGCTGAGGAAGCTGTCGAAACTTTAGAAGTAATGAGTAATGCTACTTTTTCCGCCCTAAAATTGGTGACTAATGAACTAAATGCAATGAAAACTGTTGTGCTACAAAATCGAATGGCTCTTGACTTCACCCAAGCGGAAAGAGGTGGTACATGGAGAAGAATGCTGTGCTTTTATCACCTAGCGGTAATTCAGCAAGTATCAGCCATGACTGAACCAGGCCCAAACCCACTGACGGACTTTTTCCATAATCTGTTTGGGGGGTGGGGTTCCATCCTAATGAACATTCTAATTGCTATTTGTGTGGGTATACTCCTAATAGGAGCATGTGTTTGCTGTGGAATTCCCTGCATGAAAAGATTAATCAAAGATTTTGTTGATATATCTGTTACTGAAACTTTCTACCAAGATATTGAAATTGAAAAATTTATTTCAGATGATGCTTTTTCTGATGTATAGATTAAAAGACTCACCAAGCTGAAAATCCTGAGCGGGAAAGGCTAGGAGATGAAATGACACTATGCATACTTCAGAATAGAATAAAAAGTATTAATAGGGGGGAAAATGTTAGGAAAATATGTATTTAAATATATGTGAAATGCTAGTTTAAAAGCAAAGTAGTTAATAATGCGTTTTATTCTATTAATCATATAACAGAAGGGATAAAATTCATGTGTAAATGCAAGTAACTTCTGAAACTGCAGTGTGCTTTGACCCCTGACCCTGGCAGCTGCCAGCTCAGAAAGCTTAATGTTATTTTTTCGTAAGTGATTATCTGATGGGTCAGGAAATTGACCATATAAATCTTCCGCTCCCTTCCCGAGTCCTTGTATAATAAAATCTTCTCCTTCCTGCAGTTTTGTAATTCAACCTTGTGAAGATAAGAACACAGCTATGTAAGGGAATGAATTAAAAACTGAATCTGCTACTGTATTTTATTGATTAGAAGTAACCTTACAGGACATTATAACTGAACAGCTGGATAGCAAGGCCGTATTATATCTAAATAAAAAACTTTAAATGAATTACATCAGCATTATTAAATGAATAGAATACTGTCAGGGCCGGCCTTAGCCAAAATGGCGCCCTAGGCGAAGTAGTGCTCGGGTGCCCCTTAAGCTCCACCCACACCACACTCATGAAACACCCCTATTTGAGCCACGCCCACTGGGTCATTCCCCAATAAGGCCACTCCAGTCATTTCCTTAAATTATTTAAATGCATCTGAAAAGATACCTTGTTATGTAGTTATACTGCAGCTACCATTGCATATGTATTTTCTACTTTAAATACAAGAGCCAGATCATGGTCAAATAGGGTTCTAGGAAGGGTACTAGACCACCACCCCAGAGCAGCCCCTCCTGCGCAACCCCTGCCCCTCCTCAGCCATTCCACTGTTCCATTATTTGGTTATCTCACCAGTTACCATGCATATGTTCTATTATGTGCTTCTACAATGATTACAGATATTGAAACAAAATAGCACAAACACAGATAGCCACTTGCTAAACAAACAATACAGTCTCACAATGAAAACAGACTTAGCATGAACAGTAAACTTGTCTGCCCATGAAACTCTCATTCATTGAGATGGCAAAACTCATATTCATTGAAACAGCATGAAAACTCACATTCATAGAAATGCATCTGGTTGCTGGAGAATTGAGTTTACCTTTGGGCTGTTTTGGAGTATTCCAAAAAACATTGATAGCGAAACTCTTTATTTCTTTCTTCAAGGGCATACACATAAGGAGAAACTAACTTTTCAATTTTAAAATGAGACATTCAGAGGCATGTTTAAAGGTGTAAAGGACTCTTACTCTGCAAACACATAGCCCAAGATAACCAATTTCATCAGCTCTAACATGAAACAACAAGTGGTATGACCAAATCAAAAACGATACCTTTTCTGCAAAGACCTTCAGTCTTTTCATGTATACACAAGTGCCACAAATGACTATTTTTGTAACAAACCTCAGTAGTCAGTCTGTGAATGCACAAGCACTCCCTAATGACACAAACAATTAACTAGGTCCATGTATGCACAATTACAAAATAGGACAATGCTTTAGTACTGCAGTCAATAGACGGTAAGCAGAACATATGGCTCTAAATGGCCCATTTTTCACCAAGAATGCATAGCGTTTTCACAAGCACAAAAAGTCTTTTCACACATACTTAGGCCATACCTGCACGAGCACAAACATAACTCCGTTATCACAATGACCCCTTCATCATTGTGTATGCAGAATATACATACAAGAACATTTCCTGCCAGGAGCTAAAGTGCAGAGTTTGGACGTACGGACAAGCACCAAGGTTATACATCAATGTAATAAACTCACGCAGGCAGAGACAAAGACAGATGCAGCCAGAGAAAGATGCACACAGAGGTGCATGCACACAGCGCTCTACACACACAGCGCTCTCGCCTATGCACAGGTATGCTGAATTACAAAAGTAAAATTGTTACTTACTACAGTCATGTTTGCAGAAGACTCCCATTTCTCAATGACCTGTTCATTCAGGTTTATCCATGTATGCACAAGCTATACCCATCATCAAAATGAATCATTTGAATCATCAATGAACCAGGAGGTTCAGGTATGAAGAATTTGGCTTTTTTTTCTGTTTTAGATCAGGGACTATGTTACAGTATATCGTTGTCAAGATTTGTTTTTGCAGATCAGGCACAAAAGGAAGTACTGTATTTTTTTATTGTCATAATATCAGGGTCACAGAATAAGGTAGACAGTTATTCTAGATAAACTGTAAACAGGAACTAAGAATTTAACATCACGTGATAAAACAAGGGTTACGTAACATTTTGACATGGGTAATCAGTGCACTAAAACCTCGCAAGATCCGCCCCTAACCGAAGACGCAAAATACATGCAATTACAGCGTGCTGATTATGTTAGGTATTATACAAGATGGGTTAACAAATATGAATTTGATCGTAAACTAGATAAACTTTCACTAGTTAAACTCCTTAAACAGCGTAAATGTGCTGCAGGAGGTCAAGCAAAAACGCCAACTAGGCATACCTCAAGCACACAGGTGGATTGAGGAAGCAAATCGCAGAGAACAGAAGCTTAAAAATTCAAAAACATTTGTATACAAAGAGAATAATAACTTCGTAATAGCTACAGCTCCTCCTCCTCCTCCCTTGCCCCCTCCCTTACCCTTTTCAGGCTAAGGAGCGAGTGGACAGGCTGGTCCACCTCTGCGTTATCCTGAAGTTTCAGTAAGACCACAACCAGTTGTTAGAGATCCTTATGAGACTAGGTCTCGAACACATAACACGCATAGGGACACAAAATCATACCAGATAGAGAGGAATCTACAGGATGAGAGTGAGGAAGAAATATGCCCACTTATAGAAGTTGCAAATCCTCAGGCAGGACAAGGGCAAAATCCTGCACTCCTATGATATAGACCATGGACACCAGAAGACATACGGAAGGCTACTGCGGGAATCCCCCCCATCAGAAAGTTAATTTTGCACAATGTTTAGAGGATTAACAAGGCATGAGGTAAAGTTATCACTTGAATGGGGAAGGAGTAGAAAAAGTAGTAAGACAAATTATAGGTCCAGATTGGCACATGATTTGTGGTACCTGCAATCCTCGTAATGCAGAACTTAGGCCACTCCCACATAGTGACGCAGAATTAGACAGAGTGAAAGGTCTGACAAACCGAATCTCTGAGAAATGGAAACCTAGAGCAGACTGGACTTGCATTAATCAATGCATACAACAGGAAAATGAGACAATAGATGGATATTATGCCCGATTATTAGAATGTTTTAATAATCATAGCGGTATGTCGGTTCCTGAGAACCAAACACATGATTCCACATATGAACAACAATTAAACATGCATTTTTGAAAGGTTGCATTGCACCTATTAGTAGCTTCATTACAAAGTAAAAGGAAGGCGCAAGTATTCACTGCTGAAGACGGAGCGGAAGTATTTGTATTACAGTCATGTAAAAAGGGCAAGAAAAAGAATGCCCATGGAAACAGTCTGACAAACTATCAGAAGATAGTGAGGAAAGGGAAAAAGAGAGGAGAGTGCTTCAAGTGTGGAAAGAAAGGCCATCTAGCTAGGCACTGTAAACAAAATAAGAAAGCAATGACAGAATATAAAGGAGATGAGGACTGACTATATGATCGTGAGGATACATCATATGAAAGTCAGGAATCACTAGTAACAGCTACAATAGAAAAGACAAATACCAATCTAGTAGAAGGAGTAGAGGAAGTACAAATTGACTTAGATGAAAATGGAAATGAAATGTTAGATTTAGCATTGTTGAGCCTGGAGTTCTACCTAGCAGATACAAAAACGGAAGTGACACTTCTGGTGGAGGGAAGGGAAGTCAAATTCCTGTGTGATTCAGGAGCGTCACGGACTTTGATACACCACGCCAAGTTACCAGAAGATTCTGAATCACCTGATTATATATTATTAAAAGCAGCAAACGGACAGCTATACAGGGAACCACTCTCCCATGATATAGCAATAACCAACCCCGTTTCAGGTATGACCCAGAGAAGTAAAATAGTGGTTTCTGCCAAGTGTCCAGTAAACCTATTGGGCAGGGACCTTATGCAGATATTTTGCATAGCAGTAGTTCCAACTGTACAAGGTATTGAGGCAGAGACAAATGGATACTTTTGTAGTGCGATCGGAGGGTGAAACCTTTTATTGGTACAGCCAGGACCTATTCACGACTGGTCCAGGGGCAGTCACCAAGGAGCTGACTAACGTAGCCATCAGTAAAACCCCCTCCCTTGACACTGATCAACAGCATTTGTTACACTGTACTCTATTACTGTACCACACCAGGAGCTGATAGAGAGTATGAGCAAAAACTCTTTAAAAAACGTGCAACTAGATTGGTTTTGTGTACTTTGTACTGGGATACTGAGGGGAACAGTGTAGTTAGCTCTTCATTACCTCAACAATTCCTTGCATTGTATAGATCTAATCGGTTGCCACATGTTAGCTTGACAAAGAATAAAAAAGTGTTAAATGGGCAGACTTAGGAGAAAGAGTAACAAGATGGGAGAAGACTGATTTAGAGCTGTCAGAACAAGGGATACAAATACAAAAACTGAATTGGTTGACACAGACACATCCAGCTGTACACTTGCAATATAGCGAGGACAGCTGATTACCATTTTTCTTAGAAGAAAAGGCCTTGTGTGAAATTCCAACAACTCTTATGGTGAACAGGCAAGTCAGATGTAGGGCTTATTCGAACAGCAGGACCATTTACACTTACCCCAAAGTCGCCTTTTAGACCACAGAAAAGACAATACCCTTTGAGAAAGGATGCAGAAGTAGGAATTAAGCCTATAATAGCAGCATTACTCAAAGGAGTACTGGTAGAATATCCTGATTCACCATGTAATACACCCCTATTTCCTGTTAAAATAGCAAACTGGGAATGGCGGATGGTACAAGATTTACAAGCTGTAAATAATGCAGTAATACCTAGAGCAGCTACGGTGCTAGACCCACATTCTTTGTTGAATGATTTGGAACAGCAACAAAAGTATTTCTCTGTGGTAGATATTAGCAATGCTTTCTTTTCAATACCTATACATCCTGATAGTCAATATTGGTTTGCCTTTACATTTCAGGGTAAAAGGTATACGTATACTCGCCTACCACAGGCATATTATGAGCCCCCAAATATTTTTTGCACAAGAAATGGCTAGCAACCTGTCAGGATTTACACCACCGGGAGGTAGTCAAATTCAACTTTATGTAGATGACATCTTGCTAGCAGCCCACACCCAGCAGCAGTGCAGGGTGGATACTGTAGCATTATTGAAATTTTAAGCAATACAAGGACACAAAGTCAACAAAAGTTACAACTTTAGAGAAAACAAGTTAGATACTTGGGATATGTAATATCCAATCTAGGTAGAATACAAGATGAGGAAAAAAAATACAGCAATTTTGCAAGCACCCAAACCAACAACTAAGAAAGAAATAATGTCTTTCTTGGGTACAACTAATTTTTGTCGTAGCTGGATACCGAATTATGCTTTGGAATCTGCTCCACTGACTGATTGGATATATAAGACACCAATGGCAGCACAAGATATTTTACAATGGACAACAGAAGCATAAATGGCTTTCTGCAGGTTGAATCCGTTGATAGCTTCATTAGTTTTATGACTTCAAAATTATGACAAGCGGTTCTTTAAGACCGTAGATTGTAAGCAAGGGTACATGACGTCAGTATTGACGCACCAACATGGGGATAAGCAACGCCTCATAGCTTACTATTCATCACAGTTAGACCCAGTGGCGCGATGTTTGCCTCACTGTGTACATGCAGTAGTTCCAGCCGCAATGGCAGTGCAGGCTTCCGCCTCAGTGGTGTTATTCCACCCTCTCACATAGTGCCTCATGGAGTTGCAATAATTTAACTGCAAGAGAAAATGGCATACCTTTCTCCTGCTAGACATCTTTCATGTATGACTATACTGCTGAGCAAACGTCATATGACAACTGAACGATGTAAGACATTAAATCCATCAACATTACTTCCAACTGCTGCGGAGGGCACACCACACAGCTGCCTGCAGCAAATTGAGCAGTTAGCTTTGCCTAGACAAGATCTTACAGATATGCCCTTGGAATAATGCCGAGGTGACATATTACGTGTACGGCTATTGCAGAAGGGGTCCTACAGGGAAGAATCTGGTGGGGTATGCATTAGTTAGACACTGAAATTTTAGAAGGTCAATCCTTACCACACAACTTATCTGCACAAACAGCGGAATTGATAGCTTTGACTAGAGCATGTACTTTAGCAAAAAACAAGTGTGTTTTTTCTACAGTACATGTATTTGCACAACAATGGAAAAATAGAGTAATGATTACATCCAGTGGAAAACCTATTAATCATGCGCACTTTATTTTGGAGCTATTAGAATCTATTCAGTTACCTACCAAAGTAGCTATTTGTAAATGTCTAGCTCATACAAAACAGCAGGATAAGATTTCAAAAGGCAATGCATGAGCTGATGCAGCTGCAAAGCAAGCAGCCTCAGAAACTTTATAATTGAATGAGGAATTACAACCGTTTGAGATTTTAGATTTAGACATGTTAAAAACAATGCAGACGCTTACTACCAAAGTAGAAAAACAAAAATTGGTAAAATGAGGTGCAATTCTTGAAAAAGGACTGTACATTTCCAAAGAGAAAAAAAAAATTGACGTCTAATTTATTTAGATATGCAGCTCTGTTGCGCCATGGGCAGAGCCATGTCTCAACAGGGTGGATGGTACAGTTAGTAAATCGAATATTCCAAACATACGGGTACATAAATTATACAAAAAAATTGTGCAGTTTGTCATACTTGTAACAACAAGCACCATGCACAAGGAACATTTAAGACCAAGCAAGGAATTTTTCCTATACCACCATACCCATTCCATACTATTTGGATGGATTTCATAGAATAAAATAATTGAGAAGGGAATAAGTTTTGTTTAGTTATTGTAGACATTTTTATTAAATGGGTAGAAGCTTTTGCACCCAAAAACCCGGATGCAGCAACAGTGGCGAAAGCCCTGATGAAAGAACTAATCCCTATATTTGTCATTCTGTAAAGGATTAATAGTGACAACGGCACACAATATGTGAATCAAACGATTCACCAGCTTGGGAGATTTTTTGGTATCTCCTTAAAGAACCATTGTGCTTCCCACCCACAGTCAGCAGGACTGGTGGAAAGGTACAATGGTACCATCAAAAGTAAGCTTAGGAAGCTATTTGAGGAAACCCAAATGAACTGGATATACTGTCTGCCTTTAGCACTGCTGAGTATGAGAACGGTTCCAAATGTAAAAGGTTTGACTCCCTTCGAAATAGTTTTTGGGAGAGCATGTTATGTGACTCAGTGGAAAGCTCTCATGACTGCAGAGCAAGAGGCTGACAGTTCGTTAGCAGAATATATGAAGAAATTGTTAAGGAATAAATCTGTTTTGCATTTTAACTTTTTCAGATAAGACAGACCAAACCGGTAGAAGCAGTTTTGGAACCAGGATCCTGGATCTGGATCAAAGTGACGAAGAAACATAACTGGGAGAGTCCAAAGTGGGAAGGTCCATACCAGGTCCTGTTGGCAACGCCTACTGCAGTCAGAGTAGCTGAGAGGACGTCCTGGGTTCATTTGACGCATTGTAAACCGGTAAAGAACTTTCAACTTGATAAAAACTTTGTGAGTGATACACAAGGGCAAAATGGCCAAGAGTAAAGCAAACAGAAAAGCAGAGCAACCCCAGAACTATTGCATAATTATTTTGTTAGCTGTGCATTTGTTGACTACAAATTTTCTCTTATTATGTTTTTTTCCTGCACTCAACCACACAAGTGAAAGTGAGGAGACGTGATGAACTGTCTATAGACTGGCATCCAAATTTTAACACATACCTGGCCATGAAACCTGTGTATGCAGAGACTATGAACATTTCAAATAGCTGGGTTTGTACAGCTATAACAACAGCATATGGAGGATGCTTAATGTCCGCTGTCCCTCCAGGGGTAACTGAGACTTGGGAAAATTTGCTTTTTGATACAGGAACTGTGAGATCACAGGACGAAATAGCTTTATTTTTACCTGTCACACAAAAAGGAGTTGTATGTTTCTACTAAAATGACACCCTCCATGTGGACTGGAGTCATTGTAATATAACAATGTCTTATAAATGTTACATTAAAGTCAGAAGTGGGTGTACGGTTTGTAATACTATGATTCAAATCGGAGTCGAATGAAAACTACATTAAATGCAGTACGTGACAATCCAGTCTTAACTAAACAATTGTCTATTAAAGATAGGAAAATGTTTCCTGCAGGGATAACACGTATTAGTACCAAAGTAGAAAACTGTTATTTTATTTGAGGGAAAAAGGCATATAAATGTTAACCTGAGAATTGGTCCGGCAGTTGTTTTTTGGGTTATCTGGTTACAGCAATAAAACATACTGCAGAACTACCTGTGGGTAAGATACGACATGTAAGGGAAACAGCTCGAAAATCTGAAGGTCCAGTTAAGAAACTGGAGAATCCAGTTGGGAAGATCGAAGCTGGTTGGAAAGACCATGATTTAGTAAGACAAAAGTGAATTGACTCATATGGACTTGGGTGACAAG
>NC_056744.1:1763703617-1763716117 GCF_019279795.1 Protopterus annectens
CTTAACTGAGGTTTTTTTTGTAACTATAGATTTAAAAGCTGCTTATCACATTGTTATTCATTCAGACTTCGGACGTTTTTTAAAGGTTTTATGTGCATGGATCACATTATTAGTTCTCTGCCTTACTCTTGACTATCCACTGCTCCAAGAGTGTTCACTAAGTGTTTGTCTCCTGTCGCAGCCCATTGCAGGCTACAGGGTATCAACAATTTTCTATATAAAGATGCCTTGCTTATCTTTGGAGTGCCTTTTCAAAGTGTCATGAATCTGTCACTTGGGTGAGAGATCTTCTACAAAGGCTGCGATTCCAGGAGAACATTTATAATTCTTTTTGACTCCATCACACAGGATTATCTTCCTGTGGTGTCTGTTTGACACCACATTGCAAAGATAATTTCTTCCACAGTAAAAAAGAACATGTTTATTTAGATCTATTTCTGAAATGTCCAGTCAGGCTTTGGTCACTGCATGAAAATACATCAGGATTCTGGGTGTCATGGCCTCTGATTCTCATGACACCCCTGGCATGAATCCACATGAAAAGATGTGCAGTCTCTTTGGTACGAGCATTAATACCAATTGATTCCAGTAATGGGATTTGTCACAAGAGAAATAAATCTGAGGCATAAAACATCCCTGAATCCATGTCTCCCCTTCTCTCCTCCTGCTCTTAAGTAGTCAGTGACCACCGACACCTTGTACTTTGCATGGGGAGCAGTGTCAAGTGTGACAAAAGTGCAAGGCATCTGGGACAACCAAGACAGACACAATCTCATAAATGTTAAAGAATTGCTTACTCTTATAAAGACACTTAACTCTCTCTAACTTTTGATCACCAGGGCAACTTCAAGTTATTACAGACAATACCATAGTGATGTGGTTCAAAAACAAGATAGGGGGGAACCAGGTCTTACCCCTCTATGTAGACAAGCCATGTTAGACCAGAACATAGCCTTAAATCACAATCTGACTACAGGTATCATACATTCCATCAGAGAATGTGTGTGGCAGACAGGTAGAGCAGGACACAAACTAGATTGAGGGTGTTACCAGATTACTTCAAATGGACCTTTTTGCCTTGTCTATAAGCAAGCAACAGTCAAAATTCTGCAGCAGGACTCCACACAAGAATGTGTGGAAAAAAGGTGCCTTTTCTTTTCCTTACATGGGAAAATTCTCGTATGATTTTCTAATCTTTCCACTGATATCCATGGTATTTCTGAAGATTCAGAAGTAATTCCCAAAGATCATTGTGGTGACTCGATTCTCACCCAGACAACAGTGGTTCTCCCTTCTTTTGGAACAGACTAGGGACAATTATCACAAGCTTCCACACAAACTGGATCTACACACAAAATAAGTTTTTTGATGCATCCTGACCATAAAACAAATTCAATTTCAACTGACTGCCTGGATGGCAGAGTCGTACCACCTTTTAGACACCTGTATTGTGAGGATGTGCTGCAGGTACTAATGGAGTCAAGAAATCCTGCTACTAGAAATAGAAAGTTTTCTAGTTGGTGTGAGCAATGCAACCAACACCCATTCAGGGTTGGTGTTTCTCTGGTTTTAAAAAAATTGTATTAGTTACTATGCCATGGTCTGTCTTACTCCTCTATCAAGGTTCATTTGTAGGTGATTACAGTCTGCCCATGGATCCCCATACACACACACACACTCGCATACACACACACACACACACACTCGCATACACACACACACTTGCATACACACACACACACACACACACACACACACACACACACACACTTGCACACACACACACACACACTTGCACACACACACACACACACACACACACACACACACACACACACACACACACACACACACACACACACACACACACACACACACACACACACACACACACACACACACACACACACACACACACACTTGCACACACACACACACACACACACACACACACACACTTGCACACACACACACACACACACACACACACTTGCACACACACACACACTTGCACACACACACACACACACACTTGCACACACACACACACACACACACACACACACACACACACACACACACACACACTTGCACACACACACACACACACTTGCACACACACACACACACACACACACACACACACACACACACTTGCATACACACACACACACTTGCATATACACACACACACACACACACTTGCATACACACACACACACACACACACACACACACACACTTGCACACACACACACACACTTGCACACACACACACACACACACACACACACACACACACACTTGCACACACACACACACACACACACACTTGCATACGCACACACACACACACTTGCACACACACACACACACACACACACACACACACACACACACACACACACACACACACACTTGCATACACACACACACTTGCATACACACACACACACTTGCACACACACACACACACACACACACACACACACACACACACACACACACACACACACACACACACACACACACACACACTTGCATATACACACACACACACACACACACACACTTGCATATACACACACACACACACACACACACACACACACACACTTGCATACACACACACACACACACACACACACACACACTTGCATACACACACACACACACACACACACACACACACACACACACACACACACACACACTTGCATATACACACACACACACACACACACACACTTGCATACACACACACACACACACACACACACACACTTGCATACACACACACACACACACACACACACACACACACACACACACACACACACACACACACTTGCATACACACACACACACACACACACACATACACACACACACACACACACACACACACACACACACACACACACACACACACACACACACACACACACACACACACACACACACACACTTGCATATACACACACACACACACACACACACACACACACACACACTTGCATACACACACACACACACACACACACACACACACTTGCATACACACACACACACACACTTGCATACACACACACACACACACACACACACACACACACTTGCATACACACACACACTTGCATACACACACACACACACACACACACACACACACACACACACACACACACACACACACACCGGCTTGCTTGCATACACACACACACCGGCTTGCTTGCATACACACACACACCGGCTTGCTTGCATACACACACAAGCTTTCCATGATAACAGTCTACTTCTACACACAATATATATAAATACAGAATCACAGTAGTGTAAGCCATAGGCATGTTGCACAGCTTCTTGGACTTATTTTCAATTGAGGGGGGGCAAAAGGCCAAAGACCAGGGACACATTTTAAACGTTGCTTGTATAATTTTGAAATTACTTGTATAAAATCTAGTTACCACCATGTATTTCACTACCAAGTCTTGGACCCAGAACGTTATGCACTACAATCAGGACAACATACCACTAAGCTAAACCGGCAGTTTCTTGAAAGACAGGAAGACAAACTTAAATGGCTATCATATCATTTAGTGAATTCAGTTCTTACTTCTCACCATAGCTCTTAACCTCTTAGCATGAAAATATAGAACAAAGCCAATAATGGGGGAATACAGCCCCAAAATCGGGACACATATTTCAAATACTGATTTGATAACCTTAGAAAATTGTTAGAATAAAAGGTTTAGGGACACATTTCAAATACAGATTTTATAACCTTAGACAATTGCTCGAATAAAAGGTTTTGTTTTACCAGTCCTTCACAAGTGATGGTGGCTAGGGACTTTAGGCTCTTTTTACCTTTACCCAAGGTAGAGGGTTTGAGCCCGAGTACCTCTAGCCACCAGATGTATCCTGCTGGGGGCATTTTCATATACACACACACCTCTGTACACACACACACACAGACACACACACACACCTCTGCAACAATATACAGTGTGTACTAACTCTACAACAGCTTCTGTCTGTACGTTCACACTCCACTCTGCAATTAAATCAGTCCAGACCCCAACCCACCACATCTCAGGCTTCAGAGAATAAATCAGATCTCTTTCTGCAGGCAGCAGAGCTTGAATAAATCTGGATTCCTGCTTGCACAACAAGCAGTAATACGTGCACTGAAAACATTGTGGCAGTTGGAGGTGCAGAAAAACGAAAGGGCAGAGGTATGGATGATCTGCAAAAGTTGGGCCCCCTCCCCCTGTGCTCTATGGTTCCGTAGGCCATGGAGCAGATTATCATGGACCTCATTAACAAGGACATTGGCAACCTCCAGATACTTGATTACACACAGTTTGGTTTTGTCAAGGGAAGGTCATGCCTGTAAACTTTTGGCTGACTTCTTTAAGACAGTCACCAAGGCCATAGATGAGGTGAAGACAGGGCACACCAGCTACCTTGACACGGCAAAGGCCTTCGTTACTATTCCCCACTCAGGTATAATAGATAAACTGTCTCAACTAGGCATTAATACATATGTTACCTGATGGGTAGCAAACTGGCTCACTTATAGAACCCACCTAGTCAAAATAGGGGAAGCCACCTCAAGTAGTAAACCCGTAACAAGTGGTATACCCCAGGCATCAGTCTTAGGGCCTCTGCCATTGGGGATATACTTCTCAGAGGTGCAGGCCAAATCTAGTGGCCCATGGCTGACCGAGTTTGCAGATGACTGCAAGCTGGGTGCTGTCATCAATTCCCCTAGTGATGTGGACATGCTCCAAGAGGGTCTCACCCAAACAAATGACCGGTGCTAGAAACATGGCCTCAAACTTAATGCTGCTTTTGGAGAGAATGATGTCCCCTCAAATTATCACATTGATAATAAGGCACTAAGCATGTAATCAGTCATAAGGGACTTGGGAACCCAGTTTGACAGAAAATTGACTTTTGACCACCATATAGTCTCTGTTGTATGGAAAGCTTTCTACATGGCACAACTCATTAGTAAGGGTATCTCATCCAGGGACAAGGTGGTCATAACATCCCTGTATTCTTCCCTTATAACACCAATGATTGAATACAATGCCCCTTTCGGCATGTACCTCACAAAGCACATGGAACAGCTGGAGAGACCAGAGATTCCTCGCCCAGAGAATCCAGGGCCTCAAACACCTACCCTACACAGATAGTTTAAAAGCCCTGTCCCTCTACTCCGTCTCATACAGACTCCTCAGAGGTGACCTCTGTCTGTCATACAAATCAACCTTAGACCCCAACCGGATGGGACTGCTGCATACCCGCAAGTCAAGCTCCACTCAAATAACCTGCACACGAGACCTCAACCTGTTCTGTAATATCAACAGGACTTGTTGGCGGTACAGATTAGTGTCCCAGATTCCCCCTTTTGTGGAATAAACTCCCTCTCCACGTAAAGCAGAGCACCTCATTAAACCTTTTAAAGTGCAACCTGGATAACTGGCTGGGAAACAGAAAATACACCCCTGGGATTCTACCAATGTCCCTTATGGACAGTGGCATAGGGTGCTGACTTGGTGGAACATGAGCTAAATTCTTGACTAGGCTTGTAAGGGCCTCAGGGCCAATAGCCTAGTAACTTCTTATGATCCTACAGTGGATATAAAAAATGTACATACCCCTGTTAAAATGCCAGGTTTTTGTGATCTAAAAAAAAAATGAGACCACAATAAATCACTTCAAAACTTTTCCCACCTTTAATGTGACCTATTTCATGTACAATTCAATAGAAAAACAAACAAATCATTTAGGGGAAAAATATAAAAAATAAAAAAACCTATAATAAGCTGGTTGCATAAGTGTGCACACCCTTAAACTAATACTTTGTTGAAGCACCTTTTGATTTAATAATTCCCAGGTTGTACTTTTACATCTCTGAAAAAAGACAGAGGGTCACATTGCTCAATTTGCAGAGAAAGTCTATTCCAGACTAGGGAGAGATGCTGTGGTATAAACCTTTCTCTCCCTTATAACATTTCAAATTTGCCATTCTCTATGTCATTAACTAAACTGTTAAAATTCAGAAAGGTCATTACAAAAATATATTTTTTTCTTTAATTTTCCATTTTTCCTATATATATATATATATATATATATATATATATATGTTTGCATCTTTGAACACCCTTTTCCCCTGCACTGATTACAATGTCCTAGTTGATCATATCTGTTACAAGATATGCTTTTGCCTGTCCCCCGCATATTGCCCCTGAGCTTTTTACATATCTATATATCTATATCTATATATATATATATATATATATATATATATATCTATATATATATATATATATATATATATCTATATATATATATTTGTTGTGATTACAATGTCCTAGTTGATCATATCCATTACAAAATATGCTTTTGCCTGTCCACAGCATATTGCCCCTGACCTTTTTACATGATATCTATATATATAAAAGTATGTGACACAGTCTGGGTAATATTGAGCTTTCTTTCAAAGCCTTCATTACTTCATTCAGTGTGCAACAGGATTCACTTTAAAAAGTCTCAGTATCACTTTGGTCAGTTTTGCCAGTACAGAATTGCAGCCGTAACACTTATCTTATCAACATAGTGATCTCAAATAACATTCCTTCCATAACCTTTTATCAACATTTTTATTAAAGTAGTCAATAAACTTCCATGTTAACTGATGATTTTAAGAAATTATGTCTGCAAATGTGTCAAATCCCAGATATATCAGGGATCTAAAACTGGATGCTTTAAACCTTAAAAGTCTCCTTGCACTGTTGCACAGTATATATCTGTTGATAACACTATAGGGCAATTAAGTCAAGTTTCTTTTCAGCAGATTTACCAGCAGCTTCACCAATACCAGATACAGTATAGGATGATGTTACCTGAAAAACATACAATTCCCATCTTATTCCTTATACAGTACTACCTACCTTGCAAGAGGAACTATGTCATTAGTGGCAACAGATGCAAGCAACTCAGTTTCCACTAGGCACCTTTCTTCATGATTTCATATCACAAAGTTGCTCCAACACCTTTTTCACTTTCACCAATTGTTTTACTGAAAGATTTCATTGTTCAGTCTTTCATCACTAAAGTGTACAATAATATCTTATTAATATTATTCTCTCCCCGTCATTAAACTTCCAGGAGTCAACTCAAACAATACCACCACTCTGCACTGTTGTTCTGCCATGTTGCACTACAGCAATATGTTTTGCTTACTCAAAAATTATAGGGAAATTCTCTTTAGTATTTTGGTGAAATTTCCCCAAATTAATATGAATACCAACTTTGATCTCCTCAAAATTATATCTCAGGCCTAGTATGAGTACACCTATGAGTACATAATAAGTAAACCTGGCACCATTCATAAGTGAATACCTTGCATTAACTGAGAAGTGCCTATTGCTGCATTACAGTCACATCTCAGCCCAACTGATATTTGCAGAAATGTGCTGATTTTTGCTTCCTATTTTTGGCCCGTTTTTTAGAAAATTGTGGTTTTCTGGCAAATTAGTGGCAAGTCATCGTAGATTCAAGTTAGAAAATAATGACAGACATTTGAGTTTCAGATATCATACCCTTCAGAATGTTCCTGCTAATGCAAAACCTGTTGTTCTTGCAACTTTCTAAGTTTGTAAGAGCAATATTTAAAAAATGTCCCTATTTTTAGACCTTTGTCCTACTTTTATTTATGACTTATTCAAGGTTTCTTGTTCTAAGAGGTTGAGAGGTATGATCACAGCTTCCATTTTTTACACCTTTTAGAGCCGTGCAAATGATGTCGAACTTATCCCAGTCCCATCCACTTCCACAAGTAACAATCACACAGTGCCTCCTATAAACAAAACAAACAGCCTCAAGATTGGTACACTTAACATGAGTAGTGCAAGTAATAAATGGAGCATGCTAGAACACCAGACAATCCAGTATCCACTCACCATTATATGAATCTCAGAATCCTATCTAATGGATAAATAATATGCATCTCCGTCCTTACAGTAGCACTTTATGTTCTCTTATTATAACAGGTCAGAGTGCCAGGCAGAATAGTTGAGGTTAAAAAAGCCCCTCATTACACATAACATTTAATCATTGGAAGCAAAACGAACAGTGACTTCGATCTTAACTAGATGCTGGTACAAACAGTCCTTGGAGGAAGAAACTAAACTGTATGTAGCTATACTCTGCATCCACAAATATAGACAAGGACCCTATCTATCTCTATCTAACTTTTGTAACTGGGGTAGAGCACTGATCACAAATGATCAAATTCAGTGTCAGCCTTTGCAAGAGGTAAAGTATATATATATATATATATATATATATATATATATATATATATATATATATATATATATATATATATATATATATAAATGTCCCTTTCAGAGTATTGAAATTGCAGAACATCGAACCTCTGATCAAGGACCAGAGGATCGAAGTTCTGTAATATAGAATTAAAAAAAAAAACCTAAAATGTGAGAACTTCTTATTTTACGTTTTTGCAGGGGGGCAGCCCCCCTGCACCCCCCACACCCCCTGCTACTAAAATATACCAACGCCGAGAATGCACTACAATGAAGAGAATGGCACTGAATGGGAAATTTACTATATTCTCTTCAATGTAGTGCGATCTGGGAACGGGTATATTTATGTAGCGGGGGGTGTGGGAGGTGCAGGGGGGCTCCGCACCGCAAAAACTTACAAGCATAGTTTTTTTTATCTTTTTTTAGTCTATTTCATGTTCAATGTTGTAGAACATTGATCATCCAGTCCTCGATGATGTGTGGTTCGATGTTTTGCAACTTTGAGCAATTGAAGTAGACAAATGTATATATATATATATATATATATATATATATATATATATATATATATATATATATAAAAATACAATTGTTGAGCATATACATTAATTATCAATAGCTTAGTACAGCTATAGCAAGCTAAATAATTATTCAGAGAGATTTGAACTGTAATAATTGATAATAAAGCTTCAGCGATCAATGTTAGCCATGAATAATTTTACACAGATAGTTAAGAATCTCAGTAGCCCAATGATGACGAACCTATGACAGGCATGTCAAAGGTGACACACCATGACAAGCCAGCGTTCACCAACACCTGAGTTATCAAAGAAATTGCTTTTGCATACGTGGCTCATGTGAACTGCACTGAATTATTTTGTGCCAGGAGCCAGCTCAACAACACTGCTGCAGAGCTACGGAAGTTATTAACCTCAAAGACTATTGCAGTATAATGTCAGGGCAGTGCTGATATAGTTTTCTTTTCATAGTTACACTTCTGCAAAGAGCAAGTAGTCTGCATTTCTAAGTGTGCTGTTTTACATTCCTCTCAACAGTCCTCCTTAATACCTCCATACAATATTTAGATGTATAGAATAAAAAAAAACTATATTACATCACATTCATTCTTTTCTGTCAGTGTCTCATATTAATACTACTAGTAGTTTAAAACTGTCAATGTCTCTTATTTCTAGATTTCTCCCTGCTTCAGTTGAGATTTATCCCCGATGTCTTGAGAGCAATGCTGTTTTATTTTATTATTTTTTTTTTTTGGGGGGGGGGTGTCAACATGCCAGCAGAGTCATGTTAGGCATTTTCTGAATTTTTGACACACAGAGCCCAAAAGGTTCACCATCACTGCACTAGACTGCACCCAAGGTCCAATACTACCACATTACTGGACACTAACATTAGAAGTAACAAAGGTATATGCCATTATGAGTAGGTATTCCCTAACAAAATGAGCAATAACTGTCCACTGGTGTAGCATTGCTACTCAAAGACTCAAAGTACTCAGAATACCATCTATAACAATGAAAGTAGGCTCAATTACAAAAGACTCTGAAAGTAGGGCCAGACTTTTTAGACTGCACTTAACTATTTACATATGGAAAAAGAGTGAAGCTTTTACGGAGGATAATTTCTGTTTGCATGTGGAATATGCAAGTATGAAAATCTGTTTTAAACTTTGATTTAGACATTGATTCTAGCACAGGAACATTCAGACACAAGTCTTCTATGAAGGATATGTAACCCAAATTCCACATTTGTGGAATATGCTTCCACGTTCTATATGAGTATTCCTGAAAATTAATCATTTTAAGAAAAATCTTCAAAAATGGGTAAGAAAGTGAGCATATGATGCTAACATAAGGGAACTGGTGTTCCTACACGAACAATTTGGTCTGCAACGGTGAACTTCTGAACGCAATCACTACCATGTCTCCGTGAAACATTTTTGTACCTGTCTAAGATAGCTGATTTCCCCTCAGGTGTAGAAGTCTAAGAGATATGCAGTGTTTGGGGTTGACATTTGACATTACAACACAATTTAAGCTGTATGAGTATGCCTGGTACACATAGAAGACAGGTCATAATGATGCAGGTTAACTCCTATATTTCCAGCTATAGAATTGCTAAAGGGAAAAACAAAAACACCTATCGGAGAAATTAAATTGTTCTGGAAGCCCCACCAACTATCATCCTAGGTATCAATTACAATCCTGTGCACATAACTGACATCACACTTCTAAAATTAAAATCCAGAATTAACCCACACTGTAAAAGTATCCAACTCCAAATCTAGCTCCAGACAAGTGACAAGTGGAGTACCTCAGGGTTCAGTCCTGAGACCGCTCTTGTTTGGCATCTACTTCTCTGAAGTACAGGCCAACACTAAGCGACTCTGGCTGACAGTCTGCAGATGACTGCAAACTGGGAGCCATTACTGAACCCTCAAATAATGTGGATACTCTACAAAAGGGCCTTACAGAAGCAGATGCTTGGTTCCAGAGCCATGGGCTCAAGCTCAATGCCAAGAAATGTATAGTTATCCCCTTTGGGGAAAAAACATGTACCCTTGAATTACCATATAGGTGGCAGTACACTAAACACTGAAAGTGTGATGAGACTTAGGGACACAGGTAGACAGTGGTCTCACCTTCGATAACCACATTGCCACAGCAGTCAGGAAATCCTTCTAAGTGGCACACCTCATCACTAAGGGCTTTTCATCCAGAAAAAAAAAGGAGGTCATTCTCCCACTGTACTCATCCCTCATTAGACCCATTATAGAATACAACACCCCGTTTGGTATGTACATCTGAAGACATCTGCAACAATGGAAAGGATGAAGAAATACCTCACTAAAAGAATCACAGGCCTAAAGCAGATGCCCTATGCTGACAGTCTTAAAAAACTCCAGCTATACTCTGTCGCATATCGTCTACTCAGAGGCGATTTCTGCTTATAACCCAGAGCTGTTGGACAAGCTACACTTAAAGAAATCCCAATCCCTCAGAGCCACATGCTCCAGGGATCTAAACCTTGTCATCACGATAAACAAAACATGCTGGAGGGATAGGTTCCTGACCCAGAGACTCCCCAGACTCTGGAATAGATCGCCCATACATGTCAAGCAGAGCGCTTCTTTGGCCCTCTTCAAAAGGAACATTGACAATTGGACGGGAGAAAGGAAATTCAACAGGGGAATCATGTCAGTCGCCCTGCTAGACAGGGGTCCAGGGAAGTAAAAAGTGTGGGAAGAAATAGCCAGGGAATTGTTATGGCTAGGCTTGTATAGGCCCTAGGGCTGATAGCCTAGTACCAACCTATGAACCTATATTAATCTCATCCCACCATATCCTAATAACAGCAGTTTTCAAAGTACACCATCACCCATAAGTCAGGAATGCATGAACATCTAGTAAAGCCTTCCTTTCATTTCAGAGTTTTGACATCTAAGGAAGTATATATATACTTCTCCGAAAACTCAGTACTTCCATATACTGAGGTCTTCAAATGTTGCATCCAAAAGTCAGAACCATGGGAAGCCTCTGACTGTATAGCTAACACCCTCACAGAAATGGTGAACATAATACTGACCACTAGTGCCACTCACACACAAGCTTGCTTGCATACACACACACACGCACCAGCTTGCATACACACACACACACCGCACCAGCTTGCATACACACACACACACCGCACACACACACACACACACACACACACACCGCACCAGCTTGCATACACACACACACACACACAGCTTGCATACACACACACCCACCAGCTTGCATACACACACACACACCAGCTTGCATACACACACACACACACACACACACACACACACACACACCAGCTTGCATACACACACACACACACACACACCAGCTTGCATACACACACACACACACACACACACACACACACACACACACACACACACACACCAGCTTGCATACACACACACACACACAAGCTTGCATACACACACACACACACACACACACACACACACACACACACACACACACACACACACCAGCTTGCATACACACACACACACACACACACACACACACACACACACACACACACACACACACACACACACACAACGCACCAGCTTGCATACACACACACACACAC
>NC_056744.1:1763721117-1763728617 GCF_019279795.1 Protopterus annectens
ACACACACACACACACACACACACACACACACACACACTTGCATACACACACACACCGGCTTGCTTGCATACACACACACACACCGGCTTGCTTGCATACACACACAAGCTTTCCATGATAACAGTCTACTTCTACACACAATATATATAAATACAGAATCACAGTAGTGTAAGCCATAGGCATGTTGCACAGCTTCTTGGACTTATTTTCAATTGAGGGGGGGCAAAAGGCCAAAGACCAGGGACACATTTTAAACGTTGCTTGTATAATTTGGAAATTACTTGTATAAAATCTAGTTACCACCATGTATTTCACTACCAAGTCTTGGACCCAGAACGTTATGCACTACAATCAGGACAACATACCACTAAGCTAAACCAGCAGTTTCTTGAAAGACAGGAAGACAAACTTAAATGGCTATCATATCATTTAGTGAATTCAGTTCTTACTTCTCACCATAGCTCTTAACCTCTTAGCATGAAAATATAGAACAAAGCCAATAATGGGGGAATACAGCCCCAAAATTGGGACACATATTTCAAATACTGATTTGATAACCTTAGAAAATTGTTAGAATAAAAGGTTTAGGAACACATTTCAAATACTGATTTTATAACCTTAGACAATTGCTAGAATAAAAGGTTTTGTTTTACCAGTCCTTCACAAGTGATGGTGGCTAGGGACTTTAGGCTCTTTTTACCTTTACCCAAGGTACAGGGTTTGAGCCAGAGTACCTCTAGCCACCAGATGTATCCTGCTGGGGGCATTTTCATATACACACACACACACACCTCTGCAACAATATACAGTGTGTACTCACTCTACAACAGCTTCTGTCTGTCCGTACACAGACACACACACACACACACACACACACACAAACCTCTGCAACAATATACAATGTGTACTCACTCTACAACAGCTTCTGTCTGTCCGTTCACACTCCACTCTGCAATTAAATCAGTCCAGACCCCAACCCACCACATCTCAGGCTTCAGAGACTAAATCCGATCTCTTTCTGCAGGCAGCAGAGCTTGAATAAATCTGGATTCCTGCTTGCACAACAAGCAGTAATACGTGCACTGAAAACATTGTGGCAGTTGGAGGTGCAGAAAAACGAAAGGGCAGAGGTATGGATGATCTGCAAAAGTTGGGCCCCCTCCCCCTGTGCTCTATGGTTCCGTAGGCCATGGAGCAGATTATCATGGACCTCATTAACAAGGACATTGGCAACCTCCAGATACTTGATTACACACAGTTTGGTTTTGTCAAGGGAAGGTCATGCCTGTAAACTTTTGGCTGACTTCTTTAAGACAGTCACCAAGGCCATAGATGAGGTGAAGACAGGGCACACCAGCTACCTTGACACGGCAAAGGCCTTCGTTACTATTCCCCACTCAGGTATAATAGATAAACTCTCTCAACTAGGCATTAATACATATGTTACCTGATGGGTAGCAAACTGGCTCACTTATAGAACCCACCTAGTCAAAATAGGGGAAGCCACCTCAAGTAGTAGACCCGTAACAAGTGGTATACCCCAGGCATCAGTCTTAGGGCCTCTGCCATTGGGGATATACTTCTCAGAGGTGCAGGCCAAATCTAGTGGCCTATGGATGACAGAGTTTGCAGATGACTGCAAGCTGGGTGCTGTCATCAATTCCCCTAGTGATGTGGACATGCTCCAAGAGGGTCTCACCCAAACAAATGACCGGTGCTAGAAACATGGCCTCAAACTTAATGCTGCTTTTGGAGAGAATGATGTCCCCTCAAATTATCACATTGATAATAAGGCACTAAGCATGTAATCAGTCGTAAGGGACTTGGGAACCCAGATTGACAGAAAATTGACTTTTGACCACCATATTGTCTCTGTTGTATGGAAAGCTTTCTACATGGCACAACTCATTAGTAAGGGTATCTCATCCAGGGACAAGGTGGTCATAACATCCCTGTATTCTTCCCTTATAACACATATAATGATTGAATACAATGCCCCTTTCGGCATGTACCTCACAAAGCACATGGAACAGCTGGAGAGACCAGAGATTCCTCGCCCAGAGAATCCAGGGCCTCAAACACCTACCCTACACAGATAGGTTAAAAGCCCTGTCCCTCTACTCAGTCTCATACAGACTCCTCAGAGGTGACCTCTGTCTGTCATACAAATCAACCTTAGACCCCAACCTGATGGGACTGCTGCATACCCGCAAGTCAAGCTCCACTCAAATAACCTGCACACGAGACCTCAACCTGGTCTGTAATATCAACAGGACTTGTTGGCGGTACAGATTAGTGTCCCAGATTCCCCCTTTTGCGGAATAAACTCCCTCTCCACGTAAAGCAGAGCACCTCATTAAACCTTTTAAAGTGCAACCTGGATAACTGGCTGGGAAACAGAAAATACACCCCTGGGATTCTACCAATGTCCCTTATGGACAGTGGCATAGGGTGCTGACTTGGTGGAACATGAGCTAAATTCTTGACTAGGCTTGTAAGGGCCTGAGGGACAATAGCCTAGTAACTTCTTATGATCCTACAGTGGATATAAAAAATGTACATACCCCTGTTAAAATGCCAGGTTTTTGTGATCTAAAAAAAAAATGAGACCACAATAAATCATTTCAAAACTTTTCCCACCTTTAATGTGACCTATATCATGTACAATTCAATAGAAAAACAAACAAATCATTTAGGGGAAAAATATAAAAAATAAAAAACCTATAATAAGCTGGTTGCATAAGTGTGCACACCCTTAAACTAATACTTTGTTGAAGCACCTTTTGATTTAATAATTCCCAGGTTGTACTTTTACATCTCTGAAAAAAGACAGAGGGTCACATTGCTCAATTTGCAGAGAAAGTCTATTCCAGACCAGGGAGAGATGCTGTGGTATAAACCTTTCTCTCCCTTATAACATTTCAAATTTGCCATTCTCTATGTCATTAACTAAACTGTTAAAATTCAGAAAGGTCATTACAAAAATATATTTTTTTCTTTAATTTTCCATTTTTTCCTATATATATATATATATATATATATATATATATATATATATATATATATGTTTGTATCTTTGAATACCCTTTTCTCCTGCACTGATTACAATGTCCTAGTTGATCATATCCATTACAAAATATGCTTTTGCCTGTCCCCAGCATATTGCCCCTGACCTTTTTACATGATATCTATATATCTATCTATATATATATATATATATCTATATATATATATATATATATATATATATATATATATATATATATAAAAATATAAAAGTACGTGACACATAGTCTGGGTAATATTGAGCTTTCTTTCAAAGCCTTCATTACTTCATTCAGTGTGCAACAGGATTCACTTTAAAAAGTCTCAGTATCACTTTGGTCAGTTTTGCCAGTACAGAATTGCAGCCGTAACACTTATCTTATCAACATAGTGATCTCAAATAACATTCCTTCCATAACCTTTTATCAACATTTTTATTAAAGTAGTCAATAAACTTCCATGTTAACTCATGATTTTAAGAAGTTATGTCTGCAAATGTGTCAAATCCCAGATATATCAGGGATCTAAAACTGGATGCTTTAAACCTTAAAAGTCTCCTTGCACTGTTGCACAGTATATATCTGTTGATAACACTATAGGGCAATTAACTCAAGTTTCTTTTCAGCAGATTTACCAGCAGCTTCACCAATACCAGATACAGTATAAGATTTAGTTACCTGAAAACCATATAATTCCCATCTTATTCCTTATACAGTACTACCTACCTTGCAAGAGGAACTATGTCATTAGTGGCAACAGATGCAAGCAACTCAGTTTCCACTAGGCACCTTTCTTCATGATTTCATATCACAAAGTTGCTCCAACACCTTTTTCACTTTCACCAATTGTTTTACTGAAAGATTTCATTGTTCAGTCTTTCATCACTAAAGTGTACAATAATATCTTATTAATATTATTCTCTCCCCGTCATTAAACTTCCAGGAGTCAACTCAAACACTACCTCCACTCTGCACTGTTGTTCTGCCATCTTGCTCTACAGAAATATGTTTTGCTTACTCAAAAATTATAGGGAAATTCTCTTCAGTATTTTGGTGAAATTTCCCCTAATTAATATGAATACCAACTTTGATCTCCTCAAAATTAGATCTCAGGCCTAGTATGAGTACACCAATGAGTACATAATAAGTAAACCTGGCACCATTCATAAGTGAATACCTTGCATTAACTGAGAAGTGCCTATTGCTGCATTACAGTCACATCTCAGCCATACTGATATTTGCAGAAATGTCCAGATTTTTGCTTCCTATTTTTGGCCCGTTTTTTAGAAAATTGTGGTTTTCTGGCAAATTAGTGGCAAGTCATCGTAGATTCAAGTTAGAAAATAATGACAGACATTTGAGTTTCAGATATCATACCCTTCAGAATGTTCCTGCTAATGCAAAACCTGTTGTTCTTGCAACTTTCTAAGTTTGTAAGAGCAATATTTAAAAAAAGTCCCTATTTTTAGACCTTTGTCCTACTTTTATTTATGACTTATTCAAGGTTTCTTGTTCTAAGAGGTTGAGAGGTATGATGACAGCTTCCATTTTTTACACCTTTTAGAGCCGTGCAAATGATGTCGAACCTATCCCCGTCCCATCCACTTCCACAAGTAACAATCACACAGTGCCTCCTATAAACAAAACAAACAGGCTCAAGATTGGTACACTTAACATGAGTAGTGCAATTAATAAGTGGAGCATGCTAGAACACCAGACAATCCAGTATCCACTCACCATTATATGAATCTCAGAATCCTATCTAATGGATAAATAATATGCATCTCCGTCCTTACAGTAGCACTTTATGTTCTCTTATTATAACAGGTCAGAGTGCCAGGCAGAATAGTTGAGGTTAAAAAAGCCCCTCATTACACATAACATTTAATCATTGGAAGCAAAACGAACAGTGACTTCGATCTTAACTAGATGCTGGTACAAACAGTCCTTGGAGGAAGAAACTAAACTGTATGTAGCTATACTCTGCATCCACAAATATAGACAAGGACCCTATCTATCTATCTCTATCTAACTTTTGTAACTGGGGTAGAGCACTGATCACAAATGATCAAATTCAGTGTCAGCCTTTGCAAGATATATATATATATATATATATATATATATATATATATATATATATATGGTTCTACCTGACTTCGTCGACAGCGCAGAAGACCGACAGCGGAATTCCGAGCCCCAGCACACCGAAAACGAAGAAGACCGACGCCATCGCGAGTGGCAGAACATCGACAATGCAGAAGACCGACACGACGGATGACAACACCAACGCCGAGGATGCCGACATGGGGAAAGGCTGTGTGAGTATGTGGTGACTGACGGACGTTAGGGTGTGAAGGTAAGTGTGAGATTGACAGTCTGTGGGGATAGGGTGGGGTGTTAAGTGAGTTAGGGTTAGAAATAGGGTGGGTGGGTTAGGAGTTAGGTTAGGGTTTAAGTGGCAGTTAGGTTAAGTGTAGGTTAGGTGGGTTAAGTGAGTTAGGGTTAGGGCAGCAGGTTAGCTAAGTGTGCGATAGTGGCGGACCTTAGGGTTAGGGTAAGGTTTAGTGTGGGCTTGTAGGATTTTGGTGTGCTTGTGTGGTTTGTGGAATGGGGATGTGTTTTGTTTTTAATTGTTATTGTGGTGTGTGCAGTGTATGGGGCTTTCGTGTTTGTGTAGAACCATATATATATATATATATATATATGGTTTCGTTTATGGACTGTCGAATATGTGGTGTCGGTGATTGTGTTGGTTCGTTGTGTGGTGGTTCATATATGTCAGGTAGAACCATATATATATATATATATATATGTCCCTTTCAGAGTATTGAAATTGCAGAACATCGAACCTCTGATCAAGGACCAGAGGATCGAAGTTCTGTAATATAGAATTAAAAAAAAAAACCTAAAATGTGAGAACTTATTTTACGTTTTTGCAGGTGGGCAGACCCCCTGCACCACCCACACCTCCTGCTACTAAAATATACCAATGCCGAGAATGCACTATAATGAAGAGAATGGCACTGAATGGGAAATTTACTATATTCTCTTCAATGTAGTGCGATCTCGGAACTGGTATATTTATGTAGCGGGGGTGTGGGAGGTGCAGGGGGGCTCCGCACCGCAAAAACTTACAAGCATAGTTTTTTTATCTTTTTTTAGTCTATTTCATGTTCAATGTTGTAGAACATTGATCATCCAGTCCTCGATGATGTGTGGTTCGATGTTTTGCAACTTTGAGCAATTGAAGTAGACAAATGTGTGTATATATATATATATATATATATATATATATATATATATATATATATATATATATATAAAATACAATTGTTGAGCATATACATTAATTATCAATAGCTTAGTACAGCTATAGCAAGCAAAATAATTATTCAGAGAGATTTGAACTGTAATAATGGATAATAAAGCTTCAGCGATCAATGTTAGGCATGAATAATTTTACCCAGATAGTTAAGAATCTCACTAGCCCAATGATGACGAACCTATAACAGGCATGTCAAAGGTGACACACCATGACAAGCCAGCGTTCACCAACACCTGAGTTATCAAAGAAATTGCTTTTGCATCCGTGGCTCATGTGAACTGCACTGAATTATTTTGTGCCAGGAGCCAGCTCAACAACACTGCTGCAGAGCTAAGGAAGTTATTAACCTCAAAGACTATTGCAGTATAATGTCTTGATAGCCTGCAAAGGGCAGTGCTGATATTGTTTTCTTTTCATAGTTACACTTCTGCAAAGAGCAAGTAGTCTGCATTTGTAAGTGTGCTGTTTTACATTCCTCTCAACAGTCCTCCTTAATACCTCCATACAATATTTAGATGTATAGAATTAAAAAAAGCTATATTAATTCACATTCATTTTTTTCTGTCAGTGTCTCATATTAATACTACTAGTAGTTTAAAACTGTCAATGTCTCTTATTTCTAGATTTCTCCCTGCTTCTGTTGAGATTTATCCCCGATGTATTGAGAGCAATGCTGTTTTATTTTATTTATTTTTTTTTTTTTTGGGGGGGGGTGTCAACATGCCAGCAGAGTCATGTTAGGCATTTTCTGAATTTTTGACACACCGAGCCCAAAAGGTTCACCATCACTGCACTAGACTGCACCCAAGGTCCAATACTACCACATTACTGGACACTAACATTAGAAGTAACAAAGGTATATGCCATTATGAGTAGGTATTCCCTAACAAAATGAGCAATAACTGTGCACTGGTGTAGCATTGCTACTCAAAGACTCAAAGTACTCAGAATACCATCTATAACAATGAAAGTAGGCTCAATTACAAAAGACTTGGAAAGTAGGACCAGACTTTTTAGACTGCACTTCAATATTTACATATGGAAAAAGACTGAAGCTTTTACCGAGGATAATTTCTGTTTGCATGTGGAATATGCAAGTATGAAATTCTGTTTTAAACTTTGATTTAGAC